>NC_060954.1:24167765-24225681 GCF_022045245.1 Lucilia cuprina
AAGATTTATATTAATTAGATCGCCGTAATCAATTAACAAAATAACCATTCACCTTCGTGAGAAGGGTATATATAAGTTTGTCATTCCGACTGTAATTTCTATAATATAATTTTCCGACCCTATAAAGTATATATATTCTGGATCCTTATAGATAGCGGAGTCGATTAAGCCATGTCCGTCTGTCTCAGTCGATTAAACCATTTCCGTCTGTCTTTTAAAATCAGTTTTCAGAAGACCCCAAATATCTGCGAGATCCGAATTTTCAATAATTCCGTCGGAAATACGATCGAAATAATGCTATTTAAAATAAATAAATAAATAACGAAGATATGAGTAAAAATCCGATACCACCTCTGAAAATTTCATGATAAATTTACATTTTTCGTGCATGCTTATACAAAACAATAAAGAAACAAAAACAAAACACAGTATCAAACGCTAAATTTTTTTATTGTGATTTGTTTATATACAACACAAAGCAAATAATGAACATTACGTTACGTTGCTATTGGCTAGAAACATGAAATTTAGCATGTAGGGCCTTGACTAGGTAAGAACCTTAAAAAGGGGACTTTTTGGTACTTTTTCGTTTTACAAAAGGTACGTTTAGAATTTTCTACAATACATAGAAACATGAAATTATGTATGTAGAGCCCGGATTAGGTCAGAACACATAAAAGGAGACTTTGTGGTACTTTTTCGTTTTACAAAAGGTGATTTTTGAATTTTCTTTAATATTGAACCTAGAAACATGAAATTTAGCATGCAGGACCTTGACTAGGTAAGAACCTATGCAGGGCCCGGATTAGGCCAGAGTACATAAAAGGGGACTTTTTTACTTTTGCGTTCTTCAAAAGATACCTTTTGAAATTTCTTTAATATTGAACCCGTTTTACAATTGGTATTTTTTATTTTTTGTAATAAAATTCGTACTGACACATCATGGTGAAGAGTATATAATAAGAATATAGAACTCTTACTTGTTTAAATTATAAATGAAATTTTATTTGTAAAATGAATAGACATTTGTTGCAAAACTGGCCGTTTTATAAACTTTTCTAAAGATATTTTAAAAATTATAACCCAAAAAATTTTTGTTGTGATAATTGTTATTGTTAACCTACACAAGTAAGAGTGGTTTGCTCTCAACCTGAAAAACAAAATCAAATCAGTTGCTGATAAGCACTTGTCGAAGCAAGGTCTGTGCGCGGCGTTTTTAAAATACACACAGAAATACAACAATAACATTTTGCCGAATTAATGTAGGAGAACACTTGATAGTTTTTTATTTATAGACTTTGATATACGCTGGCTGTCAAAATCTATAATAAATATTTGACAGTTATAGTTTGTAGTCATTTTATTAGTATACTTTTAATTTGAATGGAATTCTGTTCTCTGCTTCTTTACCAGCACAAATAAAACTATGATAGTCTATGGTAGTATATGTTTGTGCAACACTGTCATATACCCACCATCAAATCGTATGCAGTAAATAGAATGCTCTCCTATAAACATTAGGTTGATATTATTATGAGACATTGGCTTGTAAGATACTTACTTATCGAATTCGGCAGAGAGATTTGTACTCATAAGAAACTTATTTGTTATTTCCATACTAAAGTGGTGTAGGTTATAAAAATCCTGAAATTTTTTCAATAAATAATTTACGAATACTTGAGTTTATTAATTTTTGTTTATTTTATTTTTTCTATTTGCAATATGCATGGTATTTTGGTTTTATAAATAAGACTTTATATTATGTACAATGTTTTTATCTAATATACGCTAAATTTTGTTGTTGTACCTCTGTGCAAGCTCTGATGTGTTTCTATTACCTAGAAACATCAAATGAATACCCCATTTTAAGAACGTTTCCACTATACCGTAATCGGCACCGACAATTTCATATATTTCAGACGAAAAAAACTTACTTTTTTGGTAAAGTGGTTGGTTTTTTAATAAATTAGAAAGGTTAGGTTAAGAGGGGTTATACACCGTAGAAACAATGTATGTCCACTCGGAGAACATAAGGTCAATCGTGATGTACTTTAATAAAGTGAAGATTCAGAAAACACAGAATCCAAAATACTACCACAACACAAGAATGAGGGGAATTACCCTGATCAAGCAGACCTACTTCGTACAAAATTTTTGTATGATTGTCGCGCGAAGGTTTCACTAACGAAGACTAGTAGATTCCTAGCCACCACGCCCGCTACAAAATGTTCTATAGGCCAGACAACCGATGTGTAAATCCAATTTACCATATCTGGTTGCAGACCCCAATTCTTCCCTATGGAATTCTTGCATGTGTAGTAGGCATTGAGACCCTTTTTCATTATTTCCTTAGTATTTTCCTTTCATGACAGCTTGCTATCAAGGAAGATCCCTAAATACTTAGCTCCTCAGATAAACCTAGTTCAACGCCATCTAACTTTGGCAATTTGAAATTGTCTACCTTATACCTTCTGGTATATAGAAACAGTTCCGTTTTACAAGGATTAACACCCAGTCCCTTATCTTTCGCCCATAACGAGAGTACACCTAGTGCAGTCTCCATGATATCACTGGTCGTGGATAGAAATTTTCAGTTTGAAAGCCTGTATCACCTCAAGCTTTGTGCTGGGTTAATGTCGCTACATTTGTCAATTGCGAGAAACCTCAAAGTCCCGTTCCTTGCCTTCTCCTCCTTCGTTCGGCTTGTATAAATATCTCGTGGAGGGGCAATTGGCTTCTCCTCCACGGCTACTTGCCGAACGACCTGTGGACGGTCTTCTCCCAAATGTCCCCTTTCGATCTTCTTGGCCTCTTTAGCAGGGGAGGCTATCTTAACAGTCTGACTGTCAGCAAGCTCATCGTCAGATAGATATAAATTCCGGAAGACCCTCCACGTCTAATTCGGTCAGTACCTGTCCTTCATGCTCAACAATTCTGCCATGGAGGTCAGTAAGAGTAACGTCACCGTCCTCCCATTTACTGTCCAACTCCCCATTATCCTCGTTGACCGTGACTTCAGGATTGTCTTTCCCTAACAGGTCGACCACCCCTTCCGTCGTGTCCCTACTCTCATCCTTTTTTGTTGTTATTATTTGTTCCTCAATTTTGAATTCCACGAGTGTGCTCGTACAGACGGATGGCGTCGTACCTGGACTAGGCAACTTACTACTTAAAGAGCCAAATCGAATAACATAGCGTATCAACTATGTCCTGAATGAATAAAGTAGGATTGACAGACACATACCACACCCAAGTATTTTAGATTTTTCTAT
This sequence comes from Lucilia cuprina, assembly GCF_022045245.1. Lineage (NCBI taxonomy): Eukaryota > Metazoa > Arthropoda > Insecta > Diptera > Calliphoridae > Lucilia > Lucilia cuprina. The sequence goes on from NC_060954.1 coordinate 24,171,038, forward strand.
AATTATGAACATAGAAACGAAAATTAAGTATGTAGAACCTACAAAAGGGGGATTTTTTTACTTTTCCATCCATGTACATGGACCGGACATGGATTTCCAAAGTCAATTAATTCCAATAATTGCCGCGACAAATAGACGCGCAGCATGTATCAATATATCCTGTTGAAATGGCATACTAAATCAGTACTAATCTCCAATATATGGAAACTTTCTCTATATTTACCAATTTTAGCAGCAGTTCTATTCCCATGATCATAAAGATCGATCTACGGAATGACAGGCAACCATTGAATACTGACCTGACAATTCAAGTCAGAAATTGACTTGAAAAAATCTCCTTTTTCGTCAAAAATAAACATATTCTGGAATAAAGTTAAAAAACAAATCAAATGTTTATTTTTTTTAATAAACCACATTTTTAACATACTGACCAGGAATGATGAATAGTAATCGTAATGTATTGCAACCAACTGAAATAAATATACGTATAGTCATGTGTCGCATATTCATACATTTTCTTTTATGTACAACAGTTTTGAGGTCTTCTTTGCAAAATTAATATAAATATAAGTATCTTTTGAGTATACGTAGTATTTCACCAATGCAATAGCAAAAATTAATGAAATGATCTGTAAATCAAATTAAAGTTTTTGATTTTATGAATAGACATTATTATATAGAAATTATATAAATATATCTTATAACTTTAAAAATTATTTTAAAAAATATAGAAAATATTATTAAAATTATAACTAAAAAATTAATTACCAAACATAAAAATATGTTATCTGTTAAAGCAAACTGTTAACTTCATAATATATTTTACACTAATTATTTTCATTTTAATTGTTCAGTATTTGAACTATTCAAAAATACATCATAACTGTAACAATTTACCTGTTTTATACATATATTGGTGTCAAATGGCAAATATCAGAATGTTATTTATTACTTCTGTGAATTATAAACGTTACTATATGATTTTTACAATTATTATTTAAAAGTGAATAAAATATGAAACACCTGTGCTTTTTGGCTTACCTTAAAACAAAATATTACCTGTACTTAATTTTAATATTTATACCCTACACCACTATAGTGGGGAGGGTATTATGCGTTTGTGCTGAAGTTTGTAATTATTGGTCCTAGACCCACCTTAAAGTATACCAATCGCCTCAGAATCACATTCTGAGTCGATTTAGCTATGTCCGTCTGTCCGTCCGTCTGTCTGTGTGTCCATGTAAACTTTGAGCGCACGCTACAGGTCGCAATTTTCAAGATAATTTGATGAAATTTGGCACACACTCTTTTTTTGGTTCAAGGACGATCGCTATTGAAAATGGTTGAAATCGGTCCATTATTTCTCCTAGCCCCCATACAACCCTACCCCCCGAATCGGGTCTTTAGGCTCATAAGTACGTTAAATGTTTCATAATGTCAACGAAAATCAGCAAAAATTAGTTTTATAGAACATTAATTGACAATACTAATTTTTATAGTGATCGGGCCTCATTTGACCCTAGCCCCCATACAGACTCCCCTTCAGAAAATGACTTGAAGGTCAAAATTAACTTATAATTACTTATAAAACGATTAAATTCTACATAAATGACTTTGCAGTAGACGTAAATTCATCTACCAAAATTTAATATTTACCCCTTCTCCCCTATGAGCCCTCTTGTAGAAAATCTCTCTTTTTTGTCAACAATAAGTAAAAATATTCCACAATAAAACAAATTAAATGCTTTATTTAAAAAAAAATCAAAATTTTAACATACTGACTGGTGTAGGGTATCATATGGTCGGCAATGTCCGACTATAAATTCATACTTGTTTTATTTAAAAAGTATCCAAAAATATGCCATTCTATTTAATTAATGAACTTAAATAGAAAGGCCAGAAATTGCTAAAAGAACTAAAAAATAAGGCTATAAGAAAGCTAAATTTATACCTTAAAAATCTGTATTAAAACTTATGAAAATAGTCGGTTCATTTCCGAAATGAACCAATGAAAGGCCTAGAATGACACCGTGTTTTGTGATGGACCATAAAAATCGAAAATTAATTTAACTAAAATTATAACTCATCTAAGAACAGTATTACCTGTCGGAAATCAGTTAAATGTTTTGAACAAATAAATTTCATAGCATTCACTCTAATTATAATTAAAAGTTCATTATAATAAATAATCCTTTTCCTACCAAACTTTTTAAGATTTAAAATAAGACCTTTTTGTAGATATTCTTATTATAAATTCTTAAATATATACATATATGTAAGGCTAAACAAGAGAGTGGAAAAAAGGCTATGAAAAGCCAGAAGCTAAAACATAAATTTTGAGGCCAAATGAAAAATAAAGAGGCTAACCTGCCAACACTGCATATTACCTACCTATTTCCATATTTTTATTAAATTATAAAAATTGGTGAACATATTATTGCTTCTTTATTTTTTTTGACACTACAATTTTAATTTTACATAAAACTAAAGGAAATGTTACTTTTTGTATTATATTTGTCATCCACGTGTTAACTTTCCTACCAAAGAACATGCTTATTATTTTGCCTTTTCTTGTTATTTATATTTTTATTTACATGCGTTTGTGCATTTTCACACAGCAATACTTAAAGTAAATTGAGTACTCGTATTTTCGTTTGGGTATTCATTTTCAAACGTTTGAATAAAATAAATACCCAACATAATTATGTGTGGTTATGTGGCCGTAGATTTTATGACGGTCTCAAAATTTGAATTCTAAGAAAGTGTTAAAAAGGAAATCTTCACCTTTTTATGTAAATTTTTATATTTTTTCATATGTACATTGATGGACATGGACAAAAATTAAATTACTAATTACAAGGCGGATAAGACAACAAAACAAAAATTAGAAAGAGTTCCCTTGGAATATTTGAAAACGAAGAAGTTATATGATCTTGAAATATGACATTTGCTAGATGTGGCTTTATCAGTTCCATCAACACAGGTTTCTGTGGAAAGAGAATTTGGTACAAAAATTAATTTAAAGGTTTTAAAAAAAGATTACACACCAAAAAGTAGAGATAATAACCCACTAAACAATTTTTGCCGAATTCGTATCGACAGTCTGCACAAGTTTCCGATTTCGTATCCGGATTCCTCCAGAATTCGTTACGAAATTCGTATGAAAGGTTGCTCGGAATTCGGAACTCTTTGTCTGAGGAAATTCGGAAAAATGTGAAGAATTAGGTACTAAATCTGATGTAAATTCCTGGGGAAATTCTGAAGGAATTTTCAACAAATCAGATTGAAGTAGGACAAATGTTTGATACCATGTGTAACATTCTTTCGACAGTTCGTACAAAAGTCTGTTGTGTATTAATAAAGTTTAAACAAATTTTAGCAATAATCATCACATATGCTGATGTTGTTTACGTGAAAGGCCAAAGAAAATAAAAATTGATTCCCTTTCAAAGTACAGTTGACGAATTTCGAAATATAAACAGGTTTGTGCATGATTTAAATAAAAAAAAAAAATTTCCTTCAGATAATGTACAGAGTTGTCGTAAACATATAATAAAATCACAAGCAAATTCTTAGAAATTTAAAGGAACAAATAAAATCAATTTCTGTACATACATACATACATACATACATACATACATACATACATACATACATACATACACCTCTTTTTGATTTTCATACATAATTAGCAATAAAGATAATAAGATACAAATAGAAATAGAATTATATGTATTTTCAAGTAATTCATAAAAAACAAAAGTTTCATGGAAAAATGAAATATATAAATCGCTCGAATTAAACTCGGTCGCAAGCGAATTGAATTCGATCGCTATCCGTACCCTAATTTTATTGGTTTCATGTAATCATATAATGGCTTCAAGTAATCATATTATTTTTTCAAGTAACCATATTATGGTTACATATTAAACATAATGTTGTTTATCTAATGTGCTCGGAGTAAAAAGTAATTATTTGTTAATTTTCTTTTAAACAAACACAAAACTTCCAAACACTGGTATTCCCATAAAAAATATATACACTTTCATGCCAATATAAACACAGTTTAATTTTTTTAATTATTAATTTTTTATATACCCTATTTTATGTATTTTATATTTCTATTGAAATTTATATTGTTTCCTATTATATTTTTAGATATTATTTATTTTTCACAATTATTTTAACACTGCGTTTGTTAACACTTTATTAAATCCGATCTAGTACGGATAAACCATACAACTGATATAAAAAAGCGATACCAAAATATTTTTATAGTAAACGTATTTTACTTATATCTTAACCATTATATGGATAAAAGTGTAAAATCCTACCATTTAACGTTTATTTGATAGTTTAAATGGTTCTAAATAATATGTTTACATAATTATCATTATTTATTTGCTGTAAAAATAATTATTTTTTAGAGAATCATTCTCAAATTTATAATTGTCATAAACATATAAATGTTTTCAGTAACTAAAATATTGACGAAATTCAGTAAAACATAACAATTGTTTGGTTATGACAACAAAATATTGTTACAAAAAACATAGAATTGTCCTAACCATACCGAGCCATGTTTTTTCCCTGCGTATACGGATCAGTTTTTTATATTAAACTATTCTAGAAATTAGTACAATATCAAATTATATATTTTTAAATATTTCAGGAAGGTTGATTTGAATGTTAACTATTCATACAATTTTTGTTAAATTAAAAGAATTCCATTCATAACTTATTGAATCAAATATTATAAAAATCCATTTGTACAATAAAAATTAAATTTAAAAATATTTACAGGTTTTTATATTGAACTAGATAATATCCGGTGCGCCAAAAAATATTTATTTGGCTATTAAATTATGCAATTTTTTAAAGGTTTATTATAATTACATTTGATGACAATATATTATATTTAAACTCTAAAATAATACATTAATTATCTATTTATTTTTCACTTGCTTAAATTTAATATATACTTTTATTATTAAGAAAAATTTTTTATCCAAATCCCTCGGGATACACAATATTTTTTTTTTACCCCGTTGAAAATTCTAACTACAATAATTTTCCAGATTAACAATGTGGTACATATGAGAGTTGCCAAGCAAATTATTGCAAGTATACCAATTTCTATTTATCTATACAAAATTTGAATTATCCAACAGTTTTTAATATATACGAAATTTTGTTTTTAATTCATATATGTGGTGTCAAGCCCCCCATTGAAAGTCCGGCCATTATTCTCTAAATGTTCACTTGAATGTTCTCCATGTAAAATTTTAAGATTTTAGCTCTAATAGTTTCATAGATATACGAATTTTTCTATTTAATACATGTGGGGGCTTCAAGCTCCGCAGATGAAGGTCCGCCCTTTTTCTCCAAAATGTTCAGATTTGTAATTTGTGCAATATTTGAAGAATCTAGTTTTATTAATTTCCCAGTTAAACGAAATTGTTTATTTAATTTATATCTGAGGTACCAAGTACCCCATGGAAGTCCGCCGGTTATACCCTTAATGTTGCGATGACTGCCAAAATTCTTCAAGTAAAATTTAAAGATTCTAGCTCTAATAGATTCTTAGATATTTTTCTTGAGGATCCAAGCCCCACAGATTAAAGTCCGCATTTTGTCCTTAAAAATGTTCAGATGAACATTAAATTTCTTTGTGCAAAATTTTAGGAATTTAGTTCTATTAGATTCCCAGATAAACGGATGGGAGGTGCTGCTCTCCTCATGGGTAGTCCGCCAATTTATTACTCAAAATATTTACATGGATGTAAAGTTATTCAAGATTCTAAATGTAATAGTTTCCAAGGGTGCTACGCCCCCTAAAGCTAGTCCGCCCACTTTTTATCCTAAATAACCATATTGTCACTAAAGTGGTTCCGACAAAGTTTTATGGCTCTGTTATATTTTCTCAACTATACGGATTTTATATTTTCTTAATATGGGCGTGGCTTCTCGCCCACTTGAAATTTCAAAATAAAAAGTAGCCTATTACCTTTTCCAGACATACAGAAAATCGGTTCTGCTGTTTATAACCTCCAAAAATACAAACAAACACACATTTATTTTTATATATGTATATTAGAGTGCTCCAAGCATGTTTGAAGAAAAAAATTAATCCGACATGCCGAACTCTGGGAAAAAGCTATAAAAGTAAAATCAACCCTTTTAAATACATGTGACAAATTTAATTCCGAAGATCTTAAAAACACTATCCATTTAAATAATGATATATATGCAGTAAATCAATTAACTAATTTGCCTATGTAAAATTTTATAAATATTAAGAAAAATTTTTATCTAAACAGTTATTTATAGCAAAATAAAGCAATTTGTTTGTTGTATTTTTTAAAGAATATTTTATATATTAATTTTCTACCATAAAAAGTAAAATCGTGATATTAATTAACGAGATTTTTGATAAAATGTGAACGTATTGTTATTTTTCTAGGTCAATAAAGTATTTTGCTTTTTATGTTTTTTGTTTTTTTTTAATATTGCTGCATTATTTTATAAAATTTAATATTTTTATTACACCTATATATTAGAATAACATTTTTAGATATTTTAGTAGTGGAACGACATTTCTTAACCGATTTATTATCCTTTATACCTATAAGAATTTATCAATAATTGATTTAACATTAAATCTATCGTTTCTTTGATTAAATTTCGACAATAATAAGTAATTTTGAATTGGATATTTGGAATATCCCCCTACATGCTCGTATACGATTTCTGGAACATTTTCTACATTTAGCATATGATTTAAAGTACAGAAGCATACCGGAAAATGCAAACAAAATGCAAATAACAATAAGGAGTTAATGGAAATGAGAGCCAGTGAGAAACGAAGAATTCAAGAGGAATTTAAAAAGCGGATGGGATTAAATATTGATAAACCACTCACAGGATATGGAAGCACAAACGATGGTAATACCGCTAGACGTTTTTTTAAACATTTTGAAACTACTTCCGAAATAACCGGAATTAGTATGGATTTACTGCAAAAGGTCAATATTATTCTAATGGCGATAAATAGCAAGCATAAAGTGAACGCAACAAAATTTGGAGAGTATTCTGCAAAAGTTTCTAAATTACTTTTGGAATTATATCCCTGGAAAGAAATGACACCTACAGTTCACAAGATATTATGTCATGTAAAGGTCATCATAGAACATAATATTCTGCCTTTAGGAGAGCTTACAGAAGAACCCAAGAATCGAGGAATAGAGACTTTAAGCATATTCATCAGTTTAGCTCAAGGAAGTGTTCTAGGCAGTCTCAAAATGAAGATATTTTTAATAATCTGATTCTATCTTCTGATCCTGTTTTATCTACTATAAGGAAACGTTGGATTTGCTACAAAACGTTAGCATTTGAAAATATTCATGAATTTAAAGATTTACTTTATCTTTTAGATATGGACTACTGTGATACCGATTATTTTACAAAATTATATTAATTTATAAAAAAAATAAATAAAGACTATTTTTATATAAAATAAATACTTGTTAATTTTTTTAGGGATAAAGAATAAAAGATTAATCGTAAAAAGTGGCTGTAAAAATTCATAAAAATTTAGGTAGTAAAACATGCCTAACAAATGTATGGATGAAAATAATAGTACTAGGTAAATTCTCTAAAAGATGTTGAGTTTTCCCTAATTAATTTGTCACTTAAAAAACATTAGGTAGTCTTATTTTTCAAAACTGTATATAATTTTTGAAAATTAGGTAGATTTTTTTACTCAAAATCTAAAATTAAATAAAAAGTTCGAATTTTCTTATTAGAAATCCCGGAATTCCCAAAAAAGTTTTAAAAAATCCCAAAAATGGGATTTTTTGGTTTTTTGCCTATTATATCCATACCAGGGGCGGGGTTATCGAAACCCGTTACAAAATGATTAAGAACATATTGGGTCATATAAAACAGGTCACTATAATTTGATATCGACTATGCGATTTGAGAATTTTTGCTCAAAATTGAATTTTCTATAAAAAAAATAGGGTTTTTTGGATGGACCTGGTCCCCTCGGTATCAAAAATTTTTAGGTTTTGTTTCATTTATCGTATTTTATGTAAAGTCAGCTTTTCAAAAAGTATAAATTCTATATACATCTTCTTAGAAACTTTTTAGATAACTTAAAAAGAAAAAGATACTTTTTTCCCAAAAAAATGGCAAAAAATCGCCTTTTTTTAATTTTTTAAATTAAAATGCCTATAACTTTGGACTCAGTCATGATTTTTACATAATTCTTTCACTGCTTGATATATAAACTTGTTGTTAAGCGAATAAAAAAAGAAATGGCGAAAATCGGGAATATTTGGACCCGCTATTATCAAAAAACTAAAGTAAGAACGGTAAAAATTTTAAAATTTTAATTTTCAAATGCGAATATCTCCTAAACTAAAAAGATAATTTATAGTGCTCGATGAGGAGATTCTATATACGATTTTTTTTTTTAAATCGGAACTCAAATGAAGAAATAGGATCGTTTTAAAAATTTAACATAGCCGAGGTGTCCTAATTTGAGGACCCCCCGCCGGGCCCCTGGTTGGCCTATAAGGTCCAAATTCAAAACCTAAACTCGACAACACCTCCTCTTTTGTGCATACCAAATTTCATTAAAATCGGATTAACCGTTTAGAAGTTACCGAATTATTTCCCTCTTTTTTTTTCCTATACCACTGTGTATTGTTATACACTTTTGTGTTGCACTATCTAATCCCCGAAATGAACTGTTTTAAAACTTTAAACTTTAATCATTTAATAAAACAAATAGTTTAGTTCATTAGCATCCTTTGGATGAGTTTGATACCCATATTATATAATTTCGATATTTAATTAACCCTGCACCACCATAACGGGGAGGGTGTTATGTTTTGGGCAGATGTTTGCAATACACAAAAATATTGGTCCGATAATAATATACTCATTCTGAGTCCATCCGTCTATCTCTTAATCTGTGAAACCATGCGTAGTGTACAAGCTACAGATCGCATTTTTCAATATAATTTGGGCAAGGACGAAACCTTTTGAAAATAGTTCAACCCTACATCACCATAACGTATCGATATAACCCTTAAAGTATACTAGTTCTGAGTTCATCCGCCTGTCTGTCTATCAATTTGCGAAACCATGCACAATGCGCAAGCTACAGGCCGCATTTTTCAATATTATTTCGGCAAGGACGAAGCCTTTTGAAAATAGTTAAACTATGTCCATTATTTAGCCCAGCTCCCATAGAACCCCAAAGCTTTTAAGCTCATAACTATGTTAAATAATCTAGAATCTCTTCAGCAACATAGTTAACCCACATTTTCAAAATACCTAAAAATTATTAAGGACACAATGAAAACATTCATCCTATTTATGTTTTTATACCAGTAATTTTTATACAGCAAATATTTGTTGGTTCTTATCTTGATCCTTGTTTAAACACTTGTTTAATTTGTATTATTAACAACGGTGATTAATGTTAATTGTAGATGTAGTACATGTACTGCCTTGTTCACATTGAGTGTGGAATACATTAACATACTTAAGGAAAAGCCTGTAGACGTTATTGTTAAAAGAAAATATCCTGCCTTTATATAACAACTATTTGACTAATTCAAATGGTATTTAACCTTATCAATTGGTATAATTTATTTATTGGAATTAAATTCTTTGCTTGCGTACACAACGAAAAAAAAAACACAAGTAAGGAAATATAGCCAGGTGTGGCCGACCATATGTTAACCTACACTGTGTCATAGGCAATCACTCCATAAGACTAGGGCATGTATTTAATGACTACTGTAGAAGTTTTCATAATGAAGAAGAAGATGAGACGGTATCGCATACATTCGCTGTAAGCAGGGAACATAATTTTGGTGATCCCTTCTTAACAGGCATGAAGGAGCTTTCAGGGATAGGTCTGAAGAGTATCATATATTTTATAAATGAAACCGGTTGGTTTAGTTCTAGAAGCAGGGAGTGACATTAGAACACACTTCCTGCGGCCACAAGAGTAACACAACGGGACCATCTTAATGGACTCAAGTGAGCTGCTTTTCTAGCAGCTGCCCTCGATACCTAACATACTTTAATTCGGGAATATTTTAACTTATTGTTAACAAAAAAATGATTTTCTACAAGAGGGCTTATATGGGGTAGGGTAAATATGGGCCTATTCTTATACATTTTAGTAGTGGAACCTACGTCTATTGAATACACTCCCAGAGGTAAAGTTCACATCATATGGGTACCAGCCCACTCGGGAGTAGTCGGTAACAAAAGAGCGAATGTAATAGCAAACGCAAAACCATTCGACGCAACAAAAACTGATCTAAAAGTATGGGTGAGAGAAACCCATAAGGCCTCTTGGAATAATTAAACAGTGGGTAGAACCACGAAGATTCTTTGGGGTGACCCTGATGAGAGCAAGACGAGAAATCTCCTCAAAATGAGCAAGTCTGAGGTTAGTATGATGGTACGTATTCTGAGTGGACACATAGGATTTCGTGCACATCTATACAAAATTGGACGTGCGGATTCAGACGAATGTAGAGCATGTGGAGAGGACAGTGAAACTCTGGAGCACTTTCTTTGCCACTGTCAGGCATTCGTCGAAGTTAGATCCAAGTATTTTGGAAGTGATGTTATTCCGGAAATAACATTCCTAACTAACACTGATTGGAAGATTCTTAGGAACTACGTTCAGGAAACTGAGTTCCTGAACACTGAAAAATAATTCAGTCAGTTCCGTTTTTTTTTTTTTTTTTTTTTTTTTTTCATGATAAGGAGCGCACAACAGGCCCGATAGTGGCCTAGGTGTATTTCTTCGGATTTGATGTAGTATACATCCTCCTATCAACCTAACCTAACCTAACCTATCAAAAACAAAATTTTTCTTTTAAAAATGTTCACATCAAGTTAAATCCATAGTCAATTTTAATTTTTTGTTAATTTTTATACCCTTCACCTTCGTGAGAAGGGTATATATAAGTTTGTCATTCCGTTTGTAATTTCTATAATATAATTTTCCGACCCCATAAAGTATATATTCTGGATCCTTATAGGTAGCGGAGTTGATTAAGCTATGTCCGTTTGTCTGTCTGTCCGTCTGTGTGTTTGTTGAAATCAGTTTTTAGAGGACCCTAGATATCGGCGAGATCCGAATCTTCAATAATTCTGTTAGACATGCTTTCGAGAATATCGCTATTTAAAATCAGAAAAATCGGTCCATAAATATCGGAGATATGAGCAAAAATCTGAGACAACCTCTGAAAATTTCATAAAAAAATTAGATTTTTTATTCATGCTCAGACAAAAACTGTAAATTACAACAACAAAACACATAATCATACGGTAAATTTTTTATTGCACTTGTTTATAAAAACAATGCTGAGCATGACGTCACGATACAAACAAGGAGTATGTTGTTATTGGTTAGAAACATGAAATTTAGTATGTAGGATCGTATTAGGTTCGAAAATTTAAAAGGAGATTTTTTGTTACTTTTTCGTTCTACAAAAGGTACTTTTTGGATTTTCTATAATAATGAACCTAGAAACATGAAATTATGAAAGTAGCGCCCGGATTAGGTGGGAACACATAAAAGGGACGTTTAGGTACTTTTTCGTTTTACAAAAGGTACCTAAAAACATGATATTAAACATTAAAGGCCTGAGGTTAATTAAGACCTATAAAAGGGGATTTTTGGTACTTTTTCGTTCTACAAAAGGTACTTTTTTGAATTTTCTATATATAGTATAGTATTGAACCTAGAAAAATGAAATTTAGAATGTAGGACCTTGACTTGGTAAGAACCTATAAAAAGGTACTTTTTCGTTCTTCAAAAGGTACTTTTTGAATTTTCTATAATATTGAACCTAGAAACATGAAATTTAGAATGTAGGTCCTTGACTAGGTAAAAACCTATAAAAAGGGGACTTTTTGGTACTTTTCGTTCTACAAAAGGTACTTTTTTGAATTTTCTATAATATTGAACCTAGAAACATGAAATTTAGAATGTAGGACCTTGACTAGGTAAGAACCTATAAAAAGGGACTTTTTGGTACTTTTTCGTTATACAAAAGGCACTTTTTGAACCTAGAAACATGAAATTAGCATGTAGGGCCTTGACAGGGTAAGAACCTATAAAGGTTTTTTGGTACTTTTTCTTTCTACAAAATGCACTTTTTGAATTTTCTATAATATTGAACCTAGAAACATGAAATTTAGCATGTAGGACCTTGACTAGGTAAGAACCTATAAAAAGGGACTTTTTGGTACTTTTTCGTTCTACAAAAGGTACTTTTTAAATTTTCTATAATATTGAACTTAGAAACATTAAATTAAGTATGTAGAGCCAGGATTAGGCTAGAACACATAAAAGGGGATTTTTGGTACTTTTTCGTTCTTCAAAAGGTACTTTTTGAAATTTCTATTATATTGAACCTAGAAGCATGAAATTTAGCAGGTTGGGCCTTATCTAGGTAAGAACTTGCAAAAAGAGACTTTTTGGTACCTTTTCTATTTAAAAAGGTACTTTTTGAATTTTCTATAATATTGAACCTAGAAACATGAAATTTAGCATGTAGAGCGTTAACTAGGTAAGAACCTACAAAAAGGGACTTTTTCGTTCTAAAAAAGGTACTTTTTGAATTTTCTATAATATTGAACCTAGTAACATTATGTAGAGCCTGGATTAAATGGGAACCCATAAAAGGAAAGTTTTTGGTACTTTTTCGTTCTGCAAAAGGTACTTTTTAAAATTGCTATAATATTGAACCTAGAAATATGAAGTTAAGCCTGTAGAGCTCGGATTAATTTAGATCGTATAAAATGGGCTACAATTGTTTTTTATTTTTAGTAATAATATTTGTAATGACTGTTTTTTAACGTCATGGTGAAGGGTATATAAGATTCGGCACAGCCGAATATAGAACTCTTACTTGTTTAATTTAATTTTTTGTTTTATATCTGTTATTCCTGTAATTATATAGAGCATTATTCAACTATTGTTTTTTTCGAATTTTTAACTTTGGTATTAAATTGGTCCCAAGTGCCTCAAAGGGTTAATTTTGCTTTTTTTACTCTATTTTAAATATCGGACTATATACAATAAATTCCAGTAATTTTTGGTAAATTAGAAAAAATTACATTTAGAATATTGAAATTTTGCACAAATAACTTTAACATCCATGTAAACATTTTGGGTAATACATTGGACTACTACCCATATTAATTAAATACGTTTATCTGGGAATCTAATAGAACTAAATTCCTAAAATTTTGCACAAAGAAATTTTAAGGAAAAATTGCGGACTTTCATCTGGTGGATTGGATTCTGACTGTATCGAAGGCGCCACAAGGAGCGTCCTTTCACAAGGCCTCTGCTGGTTTAAGCCTTGTGAGGTCTGAGTGGTTATGGCGTTAATGCTGAGGTGGTGCTGTGCATCTTACGGAATCCATGCTGGACAGCTGGGGGAGGAGCGCCTCAAGAGTCTTCGCGAATGGTGACAGGAAGGAAATCGGCTTGTAGGATTGACCCTCTGTCGCGTTCTTCCCTGGTATCTGGATGACTCTACCCTTTTCCAGGCATTGCCTTAGATGGTTTGCTGCCTTGATGGCCTCTGCAACTTCAGAAGGGGTGAAAGGTTGTTGAATGTCGGAGACTGGAAGGCTGTGAAGTTTGCGAACAACACTTCGTTTCGCCTTATCTCTCTGGGTGCTCAATATAAAGTCGGCGAAATACACGCAAGCACAGTTCAGGCTCGGAAATAGTGGTATCTGCAATATTAATCGCGACCCTGTCATCCATCTTCGTCGGGTTGGAGAGTGACCGAACTGTAGACCACAACTTACTTACACCTGAGCTTAATTTGCAGTTCTTCAAATGATCTAACCATTTATTCCGCTTGTCCTCATTTACCAACCTGCTGCTATCGTAATTCTGCTGGACAATACGTGGGTTGGACTACTACCCATATTAATTAAATACGTTTATCTGGGAATCTAATAGAACTAAATTCCTAAAATTTTGCACAAAGAAATTTTAAGGAAAAATTGCGGACTTTCATCTGTGTGGATTGGATTCCGATATGAATAAAATATAAAAATTCGTATATCTGAGAATCTATTAGAGCTGGAATCTTTAAATTTTACTTGAAGAACTTTGGCAGTCATCTCAGCATTTAGAGTATAACAGGCGGACTTCCAATGGGGTACTTGGTACCTCCCATATAAATTTAATAAACAATTCCGTTTAAGTGTGAAATTAATATAACTATATTCTTCAAATATTGCATAAATTACTTTAATATTCATCTGAACATTTTGGAGAAAAATGGGCGGACCTTCATCTGGGAAGCTTTAAGCCCCCACGTGTATTAAATAGAAAAATTCGTATATCTAAGAAATAATTAGAGCTAAAATCTTCAAATTTTACATGAAGAACTTTGACGTTCAAGTGAACATTTAAGGGACTTTCGGGCTTTCATTGGGGGGCTTGACACCACATATATGAATTAAAAACAAAATTTCGTATATCTTAAAAACTGTGAGATAATTCAAATTTTTCATAGATATATAGAAATAAATTAGCGATGGGTAGAAATTGGGAAACTTGGCAACTCTCCTATGTAACACATTGTTAATCTTGAAAACTATTGTAGTTAGAATTTTCTACAGGGAAAACAAAAAATACTGTTTATCTCAAGGTATTAGAGTATAAATTATTTTTAAATAATAAAAGTATATATTAAATTTTAGCAAGTAAGAAATAAATAGATCATTAATGTATTATTTAAGAATTTAAATAAAATATATTGTCATTAAATGAAATTACAAAAAACATTTAAAATATTGCATAATCATATAACTAAATAAATTTTTTGATTATTATGTATTTAATTTCGATTGGGGTAGCGAAGCACATCGGGTATAAGCTAGTTATTAAATATTGCTATTGTACAACCAATAATTCAAATAAAAAATTATTAATATGAAAGTAGCTGGTGAAGTGTATTTAAGATTAAGATGTTTGTAACGCACAATAATATTGGTCCTATACCCACCTTAAAGTATACCAATCGGCTCAGAATCACCGTAGACGAAGTCTATTGAAAATGGTTAACATCGGTTCATTATTTCACCTAGTGTCCATACAACTGAACCCACAAATAGAGCTTGTAAGCCTTGTAATGAAACTACAGGTCGCAATTTGGAGATAATGCAATGAAATTTGGCATAGATATTTTATGGTACTATAGACGAAGCCTATTGAAAATAGTTAACTTTATTTCACCTAAGCCCCATACAACTGAACCCGCCAAATAGGACTTTTAAGTTTATAATTATGGTTAATATACTCGTATCTCGACAAAAAGCTGCAAAAACAAGTTCTATACTAGTTCTGATGACCCTCATGAACTTTATAATTATAGGGCCTCATTTGATCTATAAAAAGCCCCCATCAAAATTTTACATAAATATCCACAGTTTTATTAAACAGTAAATAGCTTATGTATATATGAGACAAGGTGCAATTCAACTTAAATGCTTTATTATGAAAACTAAATTACATTTTATTCGTATACACGTGTAGGGTATTATATATGTATATTATATTTTTCGTTGTGTGTGTGAGTTTTTTTTTACAAAGTAATACTTCTTTTTATACTCTTCCAACATCAGTGGTGATAGAGTATGTACAAGTTTGTCATTCCGTGTGTTACACTAAGAAATCTTCATCTGAAACCCAACAAAGTATATATAGGCTTGGACATTATGAAATTCTAAGTCGATTTAGCTTTGTCCGTCCGGCCGTCTGTTTGCATTCTCATGTTAAAACCAAGCAACAAAAAAATCACCCAAAATCTGTGGCCACAAGGAAAAAGTACATAAGTTGTTTTTTACATGTTTTCAGGAGAGCATTTTTATACCCTTCACCTTCGTGAGAAGGGTATATAAAGGTTGTCATTCCGTTTGTAATTTCTATAATATAATTTTTCGACCCTATAAAGTATATATATTCTGGATCCTTATAGATAGCGGAGTCGATTTAGCCATGTCCGTCTGTCTGTGTGTATGTTGAAATCAGTTTTCAGAAGACCCCAGATATCTGCGAGATCCGAATTTTCAATAATTCTATTGGAAATACGATCGAATAGAACGCTATTTAAAATCAGTCCAATCGGTCCATAAATAACGAAGATATGAGTAAAAATCCGAGACCACCTCTGAAAATTTCATGAAAAATTTACATTTTTCGTGCATGTTTATACCAAACTATAAAAAAACAAAACACAGTATCAAACGGTAAATTTTTTGTTATTGTGGTTTCTTGTTTATAAACACAAATCAAAGAATGAACATGACGTTACGTTACGTTGTTATTGGCTAGAAACATGAAATTAAGTACGTAGAGCCCGGATTAGACGAGAACACATTAAAGGGGACTTTTTGGTACTTTTTCGTTCTACATAAGGTACTTTTTTGAATTTTCTTTAATATTGAACCTAGAAACATGAAATTAGCATGTAGGGCCTTGACTGGGTAAGAACCTATAAAGGGGGACTTTTTTGGTACTTTTTCGTTCTACAAAAGGTACTTTTTGAATTTTCTATAATATTAAACCTAGAAACATGAAATTTAGCATGTAGGACCTTGACTAGGTAAGAACCTATAAAAAGGGACTTTTTGGTACTTTTTCGTTCTACAAAAGGTACTTTTTGAATTTTCTATAACATTGAACTTAGAAACATGAAATTAAGCATGTAGGACCTTGACAAGGTAAGAACCTACACAAATGGACTTTTTGGTACTTTTTCGTTCTTCAAAAGGGCCTTGGGCCTTGACTAGGTAAGAACTTGAAAAAGATGCTTTTTGGTACTTTTTCGTTCTACAAAAGCTACTTTTTGAATTTTCTGTAATTTTGAACATAGAAATATGAAATTAGGTATGTAGATCCCGAATTAGGATAGAACACATAAAAGGGGACTTTTTGGTACTTTTTGAATTTTCTATAATATTAAACCTAGAAACATGAAATTTAGCATGTAGGACCTTGACTAGGTAAGAACCTATAAAAATGGACTTTTAGGTAGTTTTTCGTTCTACAAAAGGTACTTTTTAAATTTTTTATAATATTAAACCTAGAAACATGAAATTAAGTATGTAGATTCCATAAAAGGGGACTTTTTGGTACTTTTTGAATTTTCTATAATATTAAACCTAGAAACATGAAATTTAGCGTGTAGGACCTTGACTAGGTAAGAACCTATAAAAAGGGACTTTTTGGTACTTTTTCGTTCTACAAAAGGTACTTTTTGAATTTTCTATAACAATGAACTTAGAAACATGAAATTAAGCATGTAGGACCTTGACAAGGTAAGAACCTACCAAAATGGACTTTTTGGTACTTTTTCGTTCTTCAAAAGGGCCTTGGGCCTTGACTAGGTAAGAACTTGAAAAAGGTGCTTTTTGGTACTTTTTCGTTCTACAAAAGCTACTTTTTGAATTTTCTGTAATTTTGAACATAGAAATATGAAATTAAGTATGTAGAGCCCGAATTAGGATAGAACACATAAAAGGGGACTTTTTGGTACTTTTTGAATTTTCTATAATATTAAACCTAGAAACATGAAATTTAGCATGTAGGACCTTGACTAGGTAAGAACCTATAAAAATGGACTTTTTGGTAGTTTTTCGTTCTACAAAAGGTACTTCTTAAATTTTTTATAATATTAAACCTAGAAACATGAAATTAAGTATGTAGATTCCATAAAAGGGGACTTTTGGTACATTTTCGTTCTTCAAAAGGTACTTTTTGAAATTTCTATAATATTGAACCTAGAAGCATGAAATTTAGCATGTTGGGCCTTGACTAGGTAAGAACTTGAAAAAGATGCTTTTTGGTACTTTTTCGTTCTACAAAAGCTACTTTTTGAATTTTCTGTAATTTTGAACATAGAAATATGAAATTAAGTATGTAGAGCCCGAATTAGGATAGAACACATAAAATTTCTATAATATTAAACCTAGAAACATGAAATTTAGCATGTAGGACCTTGACTAGGTAAGAACCTATAAAAATGGACTTTTTGGTAGTTTTTCGTTCTACAAAAGGTACTTTTTAAATTTTTTATAATATTAAACCTAGAAACATGAAATTAAGTATGTAGATTCCATAAAAGGGGACTTTTGGTACTTTTTCGTTCTTCAAAAGGTACTTTTTGAAATTTCTATAATATTGAACCTAGAAGCATGAAATTTAGCATGTTGGGCCTTGACTAGGTAAGAACTTGAAAAAGAGGCTTTTTGGTACTTTTTCCTTACAAAAGGTACTAAGTATGTAGAGTCCGGATTAGTCCAGAACACATAAAAGGGGACGTTTTAGTACTTTTTCGTTCTACAAAAGGTACTTTTTAAAGTTTCTATAATATTGAACCTAGAAACATAAAATTTAGCATGTAGAGCCTTGACTAGGTAGAATATTATATAATATAGAACCTAGAAACATTATGTAGAACCTGGATTAAGTGGGAACCCGTAAAAGGGAAGTTTTTGGTACTTTTTCGTTCTTCAAAAGGTACTTTTTAAAATTTCTATAATATTGAACCTAGAAATATGAAGTTAAGCATGTTGAGCCCGGATTAATTTAGATCGTATAAAATGGGCTACAATTGGTATTTTATTGATTTTTTGTAATAAAATTCGTAGTGACTGTTTTTTAACACATCATGGTGAAGGGTATATAAGATTCGGCACAGCCGAATATAGAACTCTTACTTGTTAACTTTAAAACCGAATACAAAATCAGAAATTCGTAATTTTTATAAAATTTATATGAAAATATCTCAAGCAATAGTATAAAAGTAATTGCGTTATTATTTTTTGTTGATATATACAGACAAGACTGGAAATCGGCTAAAAACAATATTTAATAATAGTTTTCAAAATTACTTTATTAAATTTTTTGTTTATCTCGAGAAATGTATATTTTCCATTTGAAGTTTTGTCTAAACATTTAGCACATTTTTGGATACATATGTTGTTATACCCTACACCACTTTAGTGGGGTGGGTATATTGGGTTTGTGCTGATGTTTGTAACATTCAAAAATATTCATCCTATACCCACCTTAAAGTATACCAATCAAGAATCATTTTCTAAGCCGATTAAGCTGGCCGTCTGGCTGGCTGTCCATGTAAACCTTGTGCGTAAGGTACAGGCCGCAATTTTAAAGATAATTGGATGAAATTTGGCACACACGCTTCTTTTGGACCAAGGATGAAGCCTATTAAAAATGGTTAAATCGGCCCATTATTTCGACTAGCCCCCTACAACCGTACCCCCCAAATAGTGCATTTTGGCTTATAATTAATTTAAATGATCTATTATGTTAACAAAAGACGACAAAATTTAGTTTTATAGAACTTTAAATGACACTACCGATTTTTCTAATGATCGGGCTTCATTTGACCCTATCCACCATACAAACTCCCCATCAGAAAATGACTTAAAGGTCAAAATTCACTTACGAACACTAATAACACTTTTAAATTCTACATAAATAATATTGATGAAGACTTAACTTCCCCTACCAACATTTTTAAGGATAGGGCCATATTTTGTCCTATTCTCCTTTGAGCCCTCTTGTAAAAAAATCTCTTTTTTTTTAAAAAAGTAAAAATATTCCGAAATAAAGTTAAAAAACAAACCAAATGCTTAGTTTTTCTAAATAATCCCCATTTTTAACATACATACTGACTGGTGTAGGGTAACATATGGTCGGCTACGCCCGACTATACATTCATACTTGTTTTTGTATGAAAAATGCTAGGAAATTTTTGAAGATTTTAATTTTTTCCATACAAATTTTTTTAAACCTTTATCGTTTCGTTTTATAAAATGAGGCCCTAAATATAAAAATGTGGTGTTCTATTATTAATACAAAAATTGTTTTAATAAAGTTCTGTGCTGTAGAATTTCTCAGCAAAATTTTAACATACCTGGAAAGCCAGAAAGGAATATTGGAAGCCAGTGGGGGAATAACTTCTTATATTTGTTTGACGTTGACCAACAAATAAGTAGTTACCTAACAC
Source organism: Lucilia cuprina (assembly GCF_022045245.1). Lineage (NCBI taxonomy): Eukaryota > Metazoa > Arthropoda > Insecta > Diptera > Calliphoridae > Lucilia > Lucilia cuprina. Next base: position 24,191,149 of record NC_060954.1, read on the forward strand.
AAGGAAATATGTAGTAACCAATTTACTTACAGAAACTGTGCGAATAATAGGTTATTTAGTTTGTTACAAATTGTAAAGCAATAACTACTTATAAATTTACATATTAAAAGCGAAGAAATAATAATAGTCATATTCTGGTTGTAGCAAAATTAAATTTTCCCAGCCTGGATTTGAACCCAGTCTTCAGTTTCTTACTCCAGCTGTTTCCTCAATGCTTTATTAACTTGTTGTTTTATTATAAATTTGTGAACAGGTGTATAAAAAAAAATCAACAATGTCATTTAAAAACAAGTAAGAGTGCTATATTCGGCTGTGCCGAATCTTATATACCCTTCACCATAGTGTATTTTAAACATCTTTTATAAATTTTTAATTCTTTCCCGACTACATTATTATTACATCAAAAGCTAAACAAAAAGAACAACAACGCTAAACGAAATAAAACAGAAAATACACAAGGCATCTAAACCAACAGACATCTAAACATACATAACGAAAAACACAGAAAAACAAAAATAACAACGCAATGACGCCAACAGTATTTCAATATTTTTGAGGTTTATCTAAAAAATCGGGAAAAATGCCTTTATGGAAAGTATGTAAATATATATATGTATATATATATATATATATATATATATATATATATATATATATATATATATATATATATATATATATATATATATTATATATATATATATATATATATATATATATATATATATATATATATATATATATATATATATATATATATATATAATATATATATATATATATATATATATATATATATATATATATATATATATATATATATATATATATATATATATATATATAATATATATATATATATATATATATATATATATATATATATATCAAATTAAAGGTATTTCAATATTTTTGAGGTTTATCTAAAAAATCGGGAAAAAATGCCTTTATGGAAAGTATGTAAATTATTTTGGGAAACATATTTTTTGACCCGATATTTTTGAGATTTATCTAAAAAATCGGGAAAAAATGCCTTTATAGGTAAGTATGTAAATTAGATTGTTTAAAAGCTGAGATATTAAGATTTTTATTAAGGTATAATATGTTCCTGTAAGTATTATAGTTTCTGAGATATTAATAATTTAATTATCATTTTGTTATTAAAAAACGTATGTATACTAAACCGATGTTAACCATTTTTAATAGGTATATCCGTTTATCGCGACATACAACAACGCAACACTATTTGTCCTATTTGAAAAATGTTTTGTGATACGTGTGAAAAAAACAACGGATACATATCAATGTGTTTACTAATATTTTCAGTAATTTAATATTTTTGTTAAAGAAGGATAATTTTAAACCATTCCGAATGGTCCTGTTAGATATATCCTGTTTTTTATAACTATGTTTCAAAACTCGTATTAACCCAGCAATTTTTTTTTTAATTTCGGTAATGGGTAGTAGTTTTTTCATAGATTACAAAGTAATGGTTGGTACATATTTATCTCATTATTTCAATTAAAATAATAATTAGTTGCTTGTAATGATTTTAATATGTACTTATATATTGTTACCTACAAGAGTCAAATAAGTACTATAATACGTGTAATAACCACTTATTTTGTGAAAAATTATTTAGTTTTTGAGGCCTACATTTATAGTTTCCCTGTGTTATTGATAAGCCATTTTTTAATATGTATGCACGTTGATAAAGTTTTAATATAAAACTTTTGGAGTCTATTCGGCTTTTCATGTTAACATGGTCTCTATTGCTGGTCCGAGAACGTATGGCGGAAATTGATTGAAATGTTTAACATACATTTTGTTAACCCAATTTGTTTACTCACATTCCAATCGATTTCAGGCACGGGTTCCTGTTATCCGACTGACCTAAAACTTTTAGGCACTATTAAATAAAATAAGATCCATCGAAACAAAATCAATATTTTTGACCACATTTAACTTCATATTTGTATTTTCTTGGCGAAAACAAAAAAAATTAATGAAATAATCTTATTTTATTATACTATCTATAAATCTAATAATTTTCATTAAGTTCCAGCAAAAAATCTAAAATTTTAGGTAAAGAAAAGTAGTTATTTCATACATTACTTATCAATCATATTATTTTATTAATCTGAATATGTACTTACGGATATAGAGCAGAGTTATTTGGAAATGTTAGCACGAAATGTAGCACGTCTAGTTAATAAACAAGAGGTTGGTGGTTCGAGCCCTGTTTGATTCCAATTCTTTTATTATACCCTTCACCTTCGTGAGAAGGGTATATATAAGTTTGTCATTCCGTTTGTAATTTCTATAATATAATTTTCCGACCCTATAAAGTATATATATTCTGGATCCTTATAGATAGCGGAGTCGATTAAGCCATGTCCGTCTGTCTGTCTATTGAAATCAGCTTTTAGAGGACCCCAGATATCGGCGAGATCCGAATCTTCAATAATTCTATTAGACATGCTTTCGAGAAGTCGCTATTTAAAATCAGCAAAATCGGTCGGTAAATAACGGAGATATGAGCAAAAATCCGAGACAACCTCTGAAAATTTCATAAAAAAATGTCATATTTTTTCATGCTTTGTTAAAAAAGCAACAACAACACTGTATATTAGAAAAAGATGTACACGTGTGTGTAGATGTATTTGGTTTTATTCAGCTGTGATGCTGTTGGCGTCATTGCGTTGTTATTTTTGTTTTTCTGTGTTTTTCGTTATGTATGTTTAGATGTCTGTTGGTTTAGATGCCTTGTGTATTTTCTGTTTTATTTCGTTTAGCGTTGTTGTTCTTTTTGTTTAGCTTTTGATGTAATAATAATGTAGTCGGGAAAGAATTAAAAATTTATAAAAGATGTTTAAAATACACTATGGTGAAGGGTATATAAGATTCGGCACAGCCGAATATAGCACTCTTACTTGTTTTTAAATGACATTGTTGATTTTTTTTTATACACCTGTTCACAAATTTATAATAAAACAACAAGTTAATAAAGCATTGAGGAAACAGCTGGAGTAAGAAACTGAAGACTGGGTTCAAATCCAGGCTGGGAAAATTTAATTTTGCTACAACCAGAATATGACTATTATTATTTCTTCGCTTTTAATATGTAAATTTATAAGTAGTTATTGCTTTACAATTTGTAACAAACTAAATAACCTATTATTCGCACAGTTTCTGTAAGTAAATTGGTTACTACATATTTCCTTGTGTTAGGTAACTACTTATTTGTTGGTCAACGTCAAACAAATATAAGAAGTTATTCCCCCACTGGCTTCCAATATTCCTTTCTGGCTTTCCAGGTATGTTAAAATTTTGCTGAGAAATTCTACAGCACAGAACTTTATTAAAACAATTTTTGTATTAATAATAGAACACCACATTTTTATATTTAGGGCCTCATTTTATAAAACGAAACGATAAAGGTTTAAAAAAATTTGTATGGAAAAAATTAAAATCTTCAAAAATTTCCTAGCATTTTTCATACAAAAACAAGTATGAATGTATAGTCGGGCGTAGTCGACCATATGTTACCCTACACCAGTCAGTATGTATGTTAAAAATGGGGATTATTTAGAAAAACTAAGCATTTGGTTTGTTTTTTAACTTTATTTCTATCTAACAGGACCATTCGGAATGGTTTAAAATTATCCTTCTTTAACAAAAATATTAAATTACTGAAAATATTAGTAAACACATTGATATGTATCCGTTGTTTTTTTTCACACGTATCACAAAACATTTTTCAAATAGGACAAATAGTGTTGCGTTGTTGTATGTCGCGATAAACGGATATACCTATTAAAAATGGTTAACATCGGTTTAGTATACATACGTTTTTTAATAACAAAATGATAATTAAATTATTAATATCTCAGAAACTATAATACTTACAGGAACATATTATACCTTAATAAAAATCTTAATATCTCAGCTTTTAAACAATCTAATTTACATACTTACCTATAAAGGCATTTTTTCCCGATTTTTTAGATAAACCTCAAAAATATCGGGTCAAAAAATATGTTTCCCAAAATAATTTACATACTTTCCATAAAGGCATTTTTTCCCGATTTTTTAGATAAACCTCAAAAATATTAAAATATTATATTAAATATAATATATTAAAAATATAAAATATTGAAATACCTTTAATTTGATATATATATATATATATATATATATATATATATATATATATATATATATATATATATATATATATATATATATATATATATATATATATATATATATATATATATATATATATATATATATATATATATATATATATATATATATATATATATATATATATAATGCCTTTATAGGTATGTATGTAAATAAGATTGTTTAAAAGCTAACATATTAAGATTTTTATTAAGGTATAATTTGTTTCTGTAAGTATTATAGTTTCTGAGATATTAATAATTTAATTATCATTTTGTTATTAAAAAACGTATTTGTACTAATCTTTATTAAGCGAAGCCGGTTTTGGACATACCATAGAGGAGAAAATCATTGCGCCAGGCCATAGGCCAGCTATTTAGGAAACCTTTATTAAGCGAAGCCGGCGTTGGACATACCATGGAGGAGAAAATCCTTGCCTAGAATTATATAGACATTTTTCCGATTTCTTTTAGTCAGGTCTATATATATATTTTCCGGAAAAACCCCAAAATTCGTCCATATTCTAGTATCATGTTATATATCCTTGGAAAGGTGTTTTTAATGTCTTTAATTTGATGTTTTTATTATAAACAAAACAGTTTTCAAGATATACACAAAAATGTATAAAACTTTCGTTTCTGTCTTTAATTTGATGTATAATTTTTTATTATAAACAAAACAGTTTTCAAGATATACACAAAAATGTATAAAACTTTCGAGCCCCACCCACTCGAAAGTAGGCGTGGCCGACAAAAAATAATTATATCTTTTATCGCCTCAAAATGCTCTATATTGGGTTTTTTTATTTTTTGAGAAATGTCACTAAAACCGACTTGTTCAAAAATCGTTTACATCGATCCATTATTTCACCTAGCCCCCATACAACTAAATCCGCCGAATAAGGCTTTTAAGTTTATAATTTTTTTTAAGCTGCCAAACTAAAGAACTAAACTTGATGACCCCGACGAGTTCTATAATATGACCCTAGCCCCTATGAAAAGCTCCATCAAAATTTTACTTAAATGTCCACAATTTAATTCAACAATAAACGGCTAAAGTATGTATTTCTGAGGCAAGGTACAATTCAACTTAAATGCTTTATTATGACAACTACATCACATTTTATTTTTCTATGGTCGGCCTCGCCCGACTATAATTTCTTACTTGTTTACATTATATTTAAAAAAAAGATTGCTCTTTACAATAATGTTACGAAATTTCCAATAAATAAATTTATTAATATAATTTTAGAAAAATATCTATTAAAAGTGGTTCTCCAAATAAACTTAAAAATTAATTTCAATTAACATATCAGTATTGGCAATAAGGTAGTGCTCTTGTATTTTACTGCCCAAATATAATTATAACCCTAATATACGTATTATGTACATCTTAAGTAAATAGCTATCACAAGATCGGGTAGAATATGAGTTCTGAAAATTTTAAAAAACGTATAATAATATTTCTGAAATTTTTTTAAAAATTCACAAATAAAAAATAGTTAAGTTTATCAATATACATACCTTTATAACTATTCACAGTTTTTTATTTGTTTAATTCACAAGAAAAATAAATATTTTGATATTAAGGACAAGTGAATACGTACTTTACAAATTATTCTTAATATTCAGTTAAAATAAATTTATTAACAAGCCAGTCCCAGTGGTTTACTCATAAACTATATACATAAATGGATATATATGTAAGTACATTTGTGCTTTTATGTTAATACACATATAAACATACATATATATGTACATATGAATACGAAAATATCGAAAATATAACGTGTTTTTAAAATTTTATTATGGATTAAATAATTTAGATTGTACAACTTGTTTTTAAAATTTTATTATGGATTAAATAATTTAGTTTATACAATTCATTTGAAGCTATCTTGACCGCGCGAAGTTCAATTATTGACTGAAGTGAATATTGTTTCAAGTTTCATATGGAGATTATTCAGCTTGTTAATGATTTAAGAGCACAAATAAGAGAGTGTTATTGTATACATACCTTTTTAAAACTCTCAAAAGAGGAGGAACCTTATTCAACAAAATTATTTTATATACACTGTTTCCCTTTCATATTTAACATACATACATATATGCAAGTATTTACTTTTTTATATTTGTATATGCCATTCATTATTTACTGATGTGTTATATAGTAGAAAAGTTGTTAGCAACGTTGCCATCTGGGCTTGTTTTTTAGGTAGGGTGGCAGTTTAACATTTATCGGAACAGTGCGTTTATAATTTTTAACTAAGTTGAAGCATTGGAAAGAAAACGTCTAAAAAAAATTATCATTGTAAGAAAACGCCTTAAATCCCTTGTTTAAATGATGATATCTTTAAAAAATTTACAAATTAAAGATTAAGAATTTATATAAATAAAAAAATCTGTATCGGTCCATGATTGGTCATAGCATATAACTTATTATCCAATATTGCTTTTGTACACAGAAATGTTACTGTAAATTTGTTTACGATCGGTCCATAATAATTCCGGAAACCACTTACTCATTATCAGACAACCAAAAATATTCAATATCATGTTATTTGCTGCATGTCGCTATTTATTTATTTCAGTCATTTTAGCGAATTTTGGTATCGATTGTTAGAGCTTTTTTGTTCTTTACAGCATATTTTTACGTATTTTGTATTTTATAGCATATTTTTGCATATTTTACTTATATTGCATACTTTTTCTTTACGACTAATTTCTTCGTATTTTGTATAATTTTGTTTTAAAAAAATATATGTATATTAAAAAATATAAATATTTTTTTAATTCTGGCAATCATAAATTTTTAAACCCATTTCCTTAGAATTAGCTCATATATGTATGTAGTGTTCGATTTACTAATCCTATGGCAAATTAAATTATTTCTTGTTTGATTGCTGTTGCAATTATATTAAAAAAAGAATATAATTCTTAGTGGCGAAATCAGTTTTGTATAAAATTTCATATAACTCCCATACAATGTACATATTCCCGGAAGATCAATTTATTGTTAATAACTTCTATTAAAATGATGATATCTTTAAAAAATTTACAAATTAAAGATTAAGAATTTATATAAATAAAAAAAATCTGTATCGGTTCATGATTGGTCATAGCTTCCATATATCAGGTCACTTCCGAGAATCACTTAAAAGCATATAACCAGGGAAACCGAAAACATGCTCTAAAAAAAGTGTTTTAAGCGCTTTAAATATGCCGTAAAAAACTCAAAATATGCTCTTAAAATTTAAAATATATGCTTCAAAAATAAAATTTTTTATTATTTTTTAACATTGAAAAGCTCAAAAAGACTGAAATTGTAATGAAATAATAAATGTTTAATGTCATATTCTATATCCTACAACATTTTTTTTATAAATGTTTCATCTCATAGTTTGAAGAACTAGTATAATAGAATTCCGTTTTACGTTCAGATAACCAATAAATAAAATGAAACCATTTGGTCCCCAAAAAACATATTTCAAACGACAAAGTTTAACACATTTCTTCTAATTGTATTCATAGCTTTTAAACTGACTTTTAAATGGATTGGTCTCATGAAATCAAAAGTAATCGGTTTAATGTCCGATTTAAAATATAATGCTTTATTGAATAAAAAACTATAACATAACAATTTTTTTCAAAATTGTGAAATAGGCTAAAAAATTAAAAAAATAAAAAATAGGATTTTTTTAAATAAAGTTTTGAAAAGAAAATTAAAAATGTATAAAAACGAAAACATCAAAATATGCACTAAAAGAGTAAAATATGCTCTAAAAACTCGAAAATATGCCTTAAATATGCTAAAAAGTCAATTCATGCAAAATTATGCTCTTATGGGTAAAATATGCAAAAATATGCTTTAACAAATCGATGCCAAAATTCCCAAATTGGTCTAAAACGTGTAAATATCTTATCCATGAGTCCATACGACGGACCACAAAAAACATGCATTTGCATATTTTGGTTTCCCTGCATATAACTTATTATCCAATTTTATACATTTTTAAACCCATTTCCTTAGAATTAGCTCATATATGTATGTAGTGTTCGATTTACTAATCCTATGGCAAATTAAATTATTTCTTGTTTGATTGCTGTTGCAATTATATTAACAAATGTTTTTACATTTTAATTAAACTCGTTTTGATTGGTAAAATTTTGTTTGAAAATTTTTTTGATCAATTCACGTTGGAAAAGAATAAGATATATCAATATTTTATAATATAATAACATTGTTATATACTACCCTGGCTAGGGTATCGTAAGTTTGTGCTGATGTTTGTAACACTAAAAAGATTGGTCCTACACTTTAATGTACACCAATCGTCTTATAACAAATTGTTTTAATATTTCTGAATTCACTAGTCTTGTACATTCTTGCATTTTTAGTTTTTTATATATAAAAAAATATTTTAGAAATTAAATCAATGGAAAGTAAAACAAATTAATTAGGCTTTTAAATGCTTTCCTAAAAAAATACAGTCCGACAAAATTTTAAACAAGTCAAAACCCAGAGACCAAAGTTTACTTTTCTGAATTTTTATATTTTTATAACGTTTTATTTAATTACTAGCAATACCCGGAGTGCTTTGCTACCCCAATCGAAATTAAATACATAATAATAAAAAACATTATTTATTTAGTTATAAAATTAAGCAATTTTTTAAAGATTTATTATAATTTCATTTGATGACAATATATTTTATTTAAATACTAAAATAATACATTAATGATCAATTTATTTCTTACTTGCTAAAATTTAATATTTGTATACTTTTATTATTAAAAAATAATTTCTATTCTAATGCATTTGGATATACAAAATTTTTTGTTTTACCCTGTAGAAAATTCTAACTGCAATAGTTCTCAGATTAACAATGTGTTACATATGTGAGTTGCCAAGCAAATTATTTTAAGTTTGCCAATTTCTATTTGTCTATGAAAAATTTGAATTATTTAAGATATATGAAATTTTGTTTTTAATTCATATGTGTGTTGTCAAGCCCCCCATTAAATGTCCGGCCGTTACTCTCTAAATGTTCACTTGAATGTCAAAGTTCTTCATGTAAAATTTGAAGATTCTAATTCTAATAGTTTCTTAGATGTACGAATTTTTCTATATAACACATGTGGGAGCTTCAAGATCCTTAGCTGAAGGTCCGCCTTTTTTCTTCGAAATGTTCACATGAATATTAAATTCATTTGTGCAGTATTTGAAGAAGTTAGTTCAATTATATTCCCAGTTAAACAAAATTTTATATTTTATATAAAATGAATATTAAATTTATTAGTGCAATATTTAAAGAATCTAGTTCTATTAGTTTCCTAGTTAAACAATAATATAAATTCCGCCCGTTATACTCTAAATGTTGGGATGACTGTCAAAGTTTTTCAAGTTAAATTTAAAGATTCAAGCTTTAATAGTTTCTCAAATATACGAATTTTTCTATTTTATTCATATGGGAATCCAAGCCCATAGATGAAAGTTCGCTATTTTTTCTTAAAAATGATCAGATGAATATTAAATTTTTTCGAGCAAAATTTTTGGATTTTAGTTCTATTAGATTCCCAGATAAACTAATTTTTGTATTTAATTAATATGGGAGGTGCTGCTCTTGTCATTGGTGGTCCGCCAATTCATGTTGACATGGATGTTAAAGTTATTCCTATTACCTATTTCAGACATACAGGAATACGCTGTGAAAAATTTTAGAAAATCGGTTCCACATTAATTTGTATATATGTATATACGGTGGTCGACACACCAATAGAAACTTTTTCAAATATTTCAGAAATGGTTGAAATTCAAAATTTTTATTGATATATTGTTAATAATTACACTGTACGTGAAAATAAAACATTCAAAAAGACACAAAGTCACATACCCAGTTTTGAAAAGTTGGGTCAAAACCAGGACGTTTTGCATTTTAAAGTTTAAACTGTTTCTGAGGTTATTTTTGATTATTTAAATTAAAAAAACAAAACTCAACGCATAGAAAAGTTTAAATACATTAAACTAGAGATAAACTATGCATTTATACATAGTATATACATTAGAGTGCTCCGTTTGCAATCCCCCAAAAATATTAAAATTTGTTTAACAAAGTATCAAAAAAACTAAAATTTGAATTTTGAAACGACCGTTAATAATGTCAAAATTTTTCGACCATAGCTGAGAACAGGTTTACGTTATTCTATAAGGACAAAAACTCATATTCGAGTAACTCCAGATGTATTTTAAGTAACACAATTGTTTTATTAGAATAATATCAAAAATATGTTTATATTTTTATCACATTTCGAATTCAAGTGCTCTGAGACACGATAATGGCCTGGGGAATTTTTAATAACTTTTACATTTTTTAACCAATTTTTAAATTTTTTTATATTTTTGTAACGCTAATTCTGTGTACATTACGATTCTTTGACAATAAAATGCAAAACAAATTGTTTAATGACAAAACTTTTGTGAAAACTGAAAAAATTGCATATTTTCCCCTTGTAAATGCATCTTCAAACTTCAGAGCCTTTGCGGCACCAGTTAACGTAATCCTATTGACCTAATTTTTTGCACGACTTATTTTTATAACCCAAAGAATAATTCTAGTGGGGGGGACGGCCTGTAGGATAAAATTGTTTTCCTTCATACAAGCTTGAAGCACTCTAATATACATAGTACGTCTATGCCTGAAAACGAAAAGATTCTACGACCCAAAATTAAATTTAGGTGTTTTTTCGTTTTTCTGTGTCTTTTTGACATACTTACAGTGTTATTGGAATCTTTTTTAAATCTACTTTTGTAAAATGGACGAACTACTAATACTTTGAAAATTTCTGGAACACAAGCATGATTTAGGATCATGTGAGTTATAATTTGAGTTAAGGCCCAAAAAGACTGCGCAAGCGGCTTGACAAACATACCAATATTTTACGTTTGTGTACGCCTCTTGTGCAGGGTATGAGAGTATTTCGTGTTTGTACAAATGCTTGCTGTTTGTTTGTACAAAAATTAAAAAAAAACAAGTAAGAGTGCTATATTCGGCTGTGCCGAATCTTATATACCCTTCACCATAGTGTATTTTAAACATAATTGATCTTACAGTCTAGTTAATAAAAACATTAAAAAAATTTGAGTCGATTTAAGCCGAATGTTTCGGCGGCGGCTCAAGCAACTAAATATAGTTCGGCGGCGGCTAAGCTCCGACTCGAAGCCGGTCGACTTCGACCTCTGATTCATTGCTGGTAAACATTGACAAGACGTAGATTTTGTTTTTGTTTATCGTAAAAAAAAATTGTTTTAAAAAGCACTTGGAAAAAATTTGTGTTAGTTTTAAACTTCAAACTTACATTATTCGCATAAAAATTATTGTACAATAACTCACAATCTACTCTCATATAATTGAAAACGTTTTAAATACTTTTTTCTATTTATCAAAAAATATATTTGCAAAACAAAAGGGAAAATTATTTTATTTTAACAAAAAATGAAAATCATTTTTTTTGCTGTGTATACTTTGTATGTTTGAATTCCAAACATACAAAAAAATACACAGCTGAATAGAACCAAATACATCTACACACACACGTGTAAGTTATATGTGCGAGTCCTCCGGACAACCCGATATCCGGTTTTCCCATGTCAATTCCGGTATGAATTGACAAAACATAGTGGGAAGCATTAAGTGCTGCCCTACTGTTTTGTTTTATTTTGCTTTAGTTTTAGTTTGTAACCAAATATTTTATCAAAGACCACCAAGATGGTTAATGTAAACAAAACGTTTGCATACTGTTGATTTGGATTGATCAACAGTGTGCAAACAATATACTCACCAAAGATGCCTTTGTTTGAAAATGCACAATCGGCATCTTTATAGAAAATAAGATTTGTCACCAAAGATGCCTTTGTTTGAAAATGCACAATCGGCATCTTTATAGAAAATAAGAATGTATTGGTACAGCCAATACATTATTTTTAAGCTAAACTTAAGAATTGAAATTAATAAAGATCAGAGTAAAATTACACCAAGAAGAACACAGTTCGTTTTTTTCTACACGCTCTCAGAGTTTTAAAACTAAAACTAAAACTGGCGCAGTCGGTAGGATACTAAGTGAAAAATAGTATCCTTTAATAATTAAACGTACAAGTTTTAATTAAATAAAAAAAAAAAAAAAAAAAATATATAGAAACGTGAATATTTTAAAATAAATAAATAGAAACATTTCTTTTGTTTTGAATAATAATAAAAACGTAAAAGAATTTTATTAAAAGAAAATATTACATTTAAAAGCGAAAATTTTAAAACGTGAAAGTTTTAATATAAAAACATTTTTGTTTTGAGTGAAATAATTTTGTCTATAAATATAGATAAATAGAAAAAAAAATAATAGAAAAAAACACACATTTTCCATCACCTTGGAAAATAATAAAGTGCGGCCAAAGCACTTGAAGGAAGAAATAAACTGGTTGGCCAAAGGACCAGTCATACAACAGTAACAACAAATCCAACAGTAACAACAAAATCAACAGTAACAACAAATCCAGCAGTAACAACAAATCCAATAGTAACAACAAAATCAACAGTAACAACAAATCCAGCAGTAACAACAAATCCAACAGTAACAACAAAATCAACAGTAACAACAAAATCAACAGTAACAACAAATCCAACAGTAACAATAATAGCATTAAAGAACAACAACAGCCGAGAAAAAAAAAAAGGAATTTTTGTAAGGTATAATAATTATTTTAAGTTTCATAAATAAATTAAACTTATTTAATATAAAAAGAAATTAACTAGAAATTAACAATAGGAAAAAAGATTCGATTTCTAAAAAGAAATCGTGACACTAACAAATAAATTTTTTTTTATTTTGTCGACTTTGGTGATTCCCAAGGGACCCTCCCGTAGTGCGATAGAATTTATTCGGTTACCAATTGATGAGTGACCGATATATACCATTTTTATTTGAAACCCGTATTCTTGAAAGGAACGGATTACGGAAGGAATGGTATATATATGCGTATAAAATTAAGTATATACTAACAATAGAATTTAGAATCCGATATTAACGGAGAATAGTTGGAATAGTTAAATAAGTTGAAAAATCAGTTGTTGAGGAATTGTAAGAAAAGAGAAGAAGGATAATAGTAAGAATGTCGTTAACATTGATAGAAGGATTACGTGAGGCTCGTAGCTTACCACCATTCAGTGGGTCAACAGAATATGCTCTAACAAGTTATTTGCGCGACGTAAATACGGTGTTATCCTTAGTGGGAGAGGAACACAAGGCAACTATTAGATCGGTTTTAGCCAACCGTCTTCAAGGTAAAGCCTTGAAAGCAATTGAAACATTAGTGGTCCCAACGTGGGAACAAATTATTGCCAAACTTCGAGAAGAATTTGGTGTAAGGGAGTCGTTTTTGGGGTTGCGAAACCAAGCCATGAACGTAGCGGCTTTGAGCGTGGAGGAACTCCACCATAAGTTAAGTGAGATATTAAATCTCATGAACACTAAATATAGTCTCAATCCAGAGAATAACGCTATGTTTTCTCCAGATATAAATCAAACATTAATTTTTGAGATATATTTAAATTCTCTGTCTTTGAATATAAAGACATTACTCATTCAGAATAACATTGCTACCATTTCTGGTGCGCAATCATACCTTATTGAGAACAATTTAATGAAGGACGTCTACTTACGAAAAAATTCGTATACAAATAACTCCCGGGAAAAGAATTTCGATAAAGGACGAAAGACGGGAAATTATAGACAGAATAATGATGATAATAGATTATATAGACCAAATCCTCAGAACATGGCCCAACACAGTGGGAATAACTTTGAGAGAAGGGGTTCAGGTCAATATAGGAATGCTGGTTATGACCAAAAGGGTTCAGGTCAATATAGGAATGTTAATTATGACCGAAGAGGTTCAGGTCAATATAGGAATGCTGGTTATGACCAAAGAGGTTCAGGTCAGAATAGACGTTTCGGTTCAAATCAGAACAATAATAATAGACCCGTACCAATGGAGGTGGAAAATATTAACATGAACGAAAATTTTCATGTACCGCCTCCGGATCCCAATTACCGATAGTCTCACTCACAATCAATAACGTTAAAATTAGATGTTTAGTTGACAGCGGAGCTGCAACTACGTTGGGTGACTATGGGATTTTCGAGGGGTTGTCTTTGAAAAGAAGACTTAGGAACAAAATGAGATTGAATACATTAACCGGTACTAAGATGGTAGATGAAGAGGTTATAGTTAATGTCCCTTTGGAGTTTAATGCAGGGGATGAAACTATGTCTGTCAAACTTGTTGATTTAAAAAATAAAGCTTTCGATTGTATAATCGGAAATAATGTATTGATGCCAATGGGTGTCATAATAGATTTCTATAATATGAGACTTTGGGTTAATAATGTCGAAATATTGTTCTATTCAAAGCCGGTTGATGTAAGCTTTGATGAAATTGCAACTTTAGAATTGCAAAACATAGACTTTGGTAACATAGATTTGCCAGAACATTTGAATAATGAGGAAAAACGCAAATTAGATGTGTTTTTAAGGAAAAATAGAGCTACATTCTATCAAGAAGGTCAAGCTCTGACAACAACTAATGTGGTTAAACATAGTATTGTCACAACATCGGATAAACCGGTGTATTCGAAAATATATAGATACCCTAAGGCACACGAAAGGGAAATTGAAACCCAGATAAAGGATATGCTAATCCAGGGAATAGTTAGGCCGAGTAAATCGCCTTATAACTCACCCTTATGGATAGTACCGAAGAAACTTGATAATGATGGTAAACGAAAATGGCGTATTGTCATTGATTACCGAAATCTGAATAATATAACCGTGGGAGATAAATTCCCAATGCCCAATATAGATTCTCTATTTGATAAATTGGGTAGGGCACAATATTTTTCCACCATCGATCTTGCGAAAGGCTTCCACCAGATTAAGATGGAAGATAGGGACATTCAGAAGACAGCCTTCTCAACACCAATGGGACATTATGAGTTTATCAGAATGCCATTCGGTTTAAAAAATGCACCCGCTACCTTTCAGCGTATGATGAATTACGTTTTAAGTGATTACATCAATAAAATTTGCGTCATCTATATGGATGATATATTAGTTTTCTCATCTTCATTGGAGGAACATTTGAATAGCCTGACAAGGATATTTTCTGTTTTAAATGAACATAATTTAAAAGTTCAAATGAATAAATGTAGTTTTTTGGCTAGACAAACTCAGTTTTTGGGTCACATAGTTACACCAAATGGTCTAAAACCTTGTCCATCCAAGATTGAGGTAATTAATAAGGTACCTATTCCAGGTACTGTGAAACAAATCAAATCATTTTTAGGTCTTACGGGATACTATAGAAAATTCATAAAGAATTATTCTTCTATAGCCGGACCAATAATAAAATATTTAAAAAAGGATGTCAAGATAAATATTGATGATCCCTCTTACATTGAATCATTCGGAAAATTAAAAAGAATCATAACAAACCCACCAATACTGTCCTATCCGGACTTCAATAAGAAATTCGTCCTTACTACGGACGCTAGTAATATCGCATTGGGTGCTGTTCTTAGCCAGGGTGATAGACCCATTTGTTATGCTAGTAGAACATTGAATAATCATGAGAAAAACTATAGTACAATAGAGAAAGAACTCTTGGCTATAGTATGGGCCGCTAAATATTTTCGTCCTTACCTTTTTGGGACTAAGTTTTTGGTCAACACTGACCACCAGCCTCTCAAATGGTTGACTTCCCTAAAGGAGCCAAATTCCAGATTGAGTAGATGGAAAATTATGCTCGCTGAATATGAATTTGATATCGAGTATGTTAAGGGAAAAGATAATAAGGTTGCGGATTTCCTAAGTCGATTAGAATCCGACGTTGAGGGAACTGAAGATTGTGATATTAAATCACTGTTTGAAATATCGGAGGAAATGGCAACGGTACATAGCCAACAGGAAGATGATGGCAGTGTCAATTTTTTTATAAGTGATTCTGTTGTGAACAAATATAGAACACAAATAAGAATTTCGAAAACTAAACAACGGGAACACGAAGTTTTGTATAGAAAGTATAATATAGTTTACGTAAGTGAGGGTGATTTGCGTAATGAACATTATTTGAACGATTTATTTAGAAGAACGTTAAAAAGAGGAAGAGTCGGCATATATTCCGAACTTCCAGATAATATGTATTGTATAGTCCAGAGAAGGTTGGAATCGTTGTTTGGTAACGATCGGAATTTGAAATTTATTAAATGTACGAAATTGGCTGTTGACATGCCTAACGAAGAGGAAATGTATGGGATAATTGAGAATACTCATAATAGCGGGAACCATAGAGGTGTTTTGGAGAATTTTGGGGAACTAAAAGACTCCTATTTTTATCCAAATTTAATAAAATATATAAATAAATTTATAAATTCTTGCAGAATATGCAATGAAAATAAGTACGATAGAAATCCTTATCGTAAACATTTTAATCATACTATAACACCTGAAAGACCAAACATGATTGTTCATATGGATATTTTTCAGATTCATAGAACATATTTCCTGACCACAATAGACAGATTTACTAAATTGGGGTCTGTGCATAAAATTACGGATAAAAATATGTGTACGGTCAAGGTAAAGATTCAGGAAAGGATTGCCTTACTTGGCAAACCGGAGTTGTTGATAATGGACAATGAGTTCAATAACGCTTTGATAAGACTGTTTTGTGCGGAAAGGAATATTCAAACGCATTTCACAACAGCATATTCTCATACGGGTAATTCCGACATAGAGAGAATGCATTTGTCTCTCTTGGAACACATTCGAATTCTAAAACGAAGTAACGAAAATGTAGATGTGGAGGAGCTAGTTATTAAGGCGATAGGCTTTTACAATGGCACAATTCACTCCACGACAAATATGAAACCAATTGACCTTTTGAACCGTTCCGATATAGATCACCGGAAAATTGCTCAATATATGGGTGATAGGAAGAGGAAGGCTATTAATAGGGTTAATTCGAAAAGGGGGAAAGTTCCCAGCTATGATAATCGGGAGTTGTATATGAAAAACCCCGGAGCCCAAAGACAAAAAACGGCTAAAAGATTTTTAAAATACAATGCTAATAATCCTAATAAGATGGATTTGGCAAATATTAAAAGACCATTGAAAACTTTTTCAGGGAACGGCAATGTTGACCATCCTGGTACTACTGCTGTTTTGGTTGGCCCCATGCACTGAGTCTGCGGTCCGGATTGGAGGTATCGAGACCCAGGCGGGTTATGCGGTGTTACAGGGTGAGCCTCTCAACATAATTGAAAGTTTCTCAGATTTAATCCACGTGATCGATGTAAGCGACATTAGGGATACAATTCAAAAATTAAGATTGGGTATTTCTCATAACTTTGGGATGGATGATGGTTGGCTTTCTATAAGCCTTAATAGGAAAATTAGCGAGCTAGAACACTCGTTGCAAACACTCAAAATTCACACAAATTCAAGAAAAAAAAGGGCATTAATAAATGCAGGAGGTAGACTGATAAATTGGCTGTTTGGTAATATGGACGATGAGGACAGATTGAGAATAGAGAATCATCTCGAAGATGTAGATTTGAATCAGAAGAGTATTATTAATAATTTAAATAAACAAGTAAAAATAAATAATGAGATGCAAAAATACTTGCAGAATATTCGATTGGTCGTGGAACAGAATAGGAAATGGTTTAATAGAACATACACAGGTGTGGTCGATGAAAGTTTAAAAGTAACAAAGTATAATAATTTCATATTGTTGATTAATGAGGTAAAGGATAAAATAGAACAGGTGCAGGAGAATATAGTGATGTCCAAGTATGGAATTGTAAGCAGATTTTTTTTGACGAACGAAGAGGTGGATCACTTTGATATCGATAGTTTAAAGTTGAGATATATGAAGGGTAGTATGGGCTCGATAGATGACAATTGGATAGTTTTTGTTCTGTTAATACCGAATTTTATTGACAAAGAATATAGGACGGAAATTGTGGTGCCAGTACCAAACCAAAATTTTATGCAGTTAAATGTTGAAATAACAAGAACTGTAACTATAAAAAACATAACATTTATTGTGGAGAAGGAAAATGTTTTGTCTAAAATGAAGATTGTAAATTCATGTATATCTAATATTTTGAGGAATAATTATAAGGATTGTAATAAGGTTAAGAGGAAGGAAAAGTGCATAGAAGAAATTGAGATTGGAAATTTATTGTTGATTAATGTGGAGAGCATTTTGTATGATTCGTGTACTAATTTTTCGTATCCCTTAAAGGGAAATTATTTTGTTAACTTTGAAAATTGTGAAATTAAAATTGATGAATTTAAAATTAAGAGATTTGAAAGTCGATTAAATGTAATTATACCAAATTTTAATGTTTTGCCTGTTAATATGACAGAATTATTGCCCGAATTAAATTTTACAAATATAAATGAAATTAAAGAAACTATAAAAAAACAACAAAGTAACCATAACTTTTATGTACTTTATACATTAATTTTTGTATTTATATTATGCTACATATTGATTAGAATTAAGAAATATATTGGGATTCGAAGGGACTCGAATCTTAACGAAGGGGGAGTTATATGTGCGAGTCCTCCGGACAACCCGATATCCGGTTTTCCCATGTCAATTCCGGTATGAATTGACAAAACATAGTGGGAAGCATTAAGTGCTGCCCTACTGTTTTGTTTTATTTTGCTTTAGTTTTAGTTTGTAACCAAATATTTTATCAAAGACCACCAAGATGGTTAATGTAAACAAAACGTTTGCATACTGTTGATTTGGATTGATCAACAGTGTGCAAACAATATACTCACCAAAGATGCCTTTGTTTGAAAATGCACAATCGGCATCTTTATAGAAAATAAGATTTGTCACCAAAGATGCCTTTGTTTGAAAATGCACAATCGGCATCTTTATAGAAAATAAGAATGTATTGGTACAGCCAATACATTATTTTTAAGCTAAACTTAAGAATTGAAATTAATAAAGATCAGAGTAAAATTACACCAAGAAGAACACAGTTCGTTTTTTTCTACACGCTCTCAGAGTTTTAAAACTAAAACTAAAACTTGTACATCTTTTCCTATGTATAGTGTTTTTGTTGCTTTTTTAACAATTTTTTGATGAAATTTTCAGAGGTTGTCTCGGATTTTTGCTCATATCTCCGTTATTTACCGACCGATTTTGCTGATTTTAAATAGCGATCTTCTCGAAAGCATGTCTAATAGAATTATTGAAGATTCAGACATCGCCGATATCTGGGGTCCTCTAAAAACTGATTTCAACAGACAGACGGACAGACAGACAGACAGACGGACATGGCTTAATCGACTCCGCTATCTATAAGGATCAAGAATATATATACTTTATAGGGTCGGAAAATTATATTATAGAAATTACAAACGGAATGACAAAATTACAAACAAATGACACTCACGAAAGTGAAGGGTATAAAAATGATTTACATAAACATAAAAATTTTTCAAAAAAAAAAAAAAAAAAACAAGTAGGAAAGTATAGTCGGGCATGGCCGACCATATAATACCCTACACCATGAGTATATTTTTAACATTTTTATTTTTTATAAAGAAACTATGTTGAATATTACCATAAATCCAAAATATTTAAGCAATTTATTGATAAAAAAAATTAAAATTTCTATATGAGGCTTAATATAGGTCAAATATGGGCCGATCCTCGGTAAATTTGGGAAAAGGATATATTTTTAAATAACAGTTAGTTTTGTTGAGTTTCATTACGATACAAATGATTACAAGTCAATTTTAGACGTTTAAGAAATTTTTTGAAGGGGGGTTTTATATGGGGGCTAGGGTCAAATAAGGGCCGATCCTTACGAAAATCTGCAGTGTCATTTATACTTATATAAAACTTATTTGTGCCAATTTTTAGAGAGATAGTAGAATATTTGACGTAATTATGGCATAAAAAGTTCAAATCGGGAGGTACGGTTGTATGGGGGCTAGGTGAAATAATGGACCGATTTCAACCATTTTATAGGCTTCGTCCCTGTGCCAAAAAACATGCTTGGTCCAAATTTCATCAAATTATCTTGAAAATTGCGGCCTGTATCTTGCGCACAAGGTTTACATGGACAGCCAGCCAGCCGAACAGACGGATGGACGGACGGACATGTCTTAATCGACTCAAAAAATGATTCTGAATCGATCGGTATACTTAAAGGTGGGTATTGGACCAATATTTTTGTATGTTACAAACATCAGCACAAACGTACAAACCCACTATAGTGGTGTAGGGTATAATTACATATCTAAAGCTACGTTCAGACCTGTAAAATATTTGGTCCAAATATTTTTTATAAAATATTTATAAAGTTGCGTCAAACAAATGCAATATTAATTTCATGTTCAGACTTGAATAAATATTTGATGGTATTGTTTTATCAAATAATGCAAAAATAATTTGGGTCAAACACACACATGTTTTGCAGCCACAGTATATCGTATATTTTCATGCAAGAAAAAAACAATTTGGCAATTTATTTTAATTTTAACTATTTTTATTAGGTTTAAAATTAAATTTTTATAATAAAAGTGTAAAATATTAATATATAACACGATTGAAAAAACTTTGTTTGTCGAATCTGAAAACAAAATATTTCATGTTAACAAACAGCAATGTGGATAATTTTCATAAAACAAATTGATTTGCTGGCAAATAAATATTTTCTCATTGTTTCATCAATGTGAACACCAAAAGTCAAATAATTTACGTCATTTTGGTAAAATAATTATTTGATCTTGCAAACCAAATGTAAGATCAAACATCGTCAATGACAGCTGTTCTTTGCTTATTTTCTGAAAAAGAGTGTTATCACCTCATACAAAAATGTAAATAGTCGCTTATATGACTGGTTTTATTTAATATAAAATATAAATCTGAGACAAAGTTGTGACATTTAATTGAAATTCAAGCAATTGCGTAAATTAATGATAATTATTATTTTTGTTGTTTGTTTTGTTATTTATTGGTTGGTAACAACATACTATATATAGTTATACTACATAATATATGCATCTATAGTCTAGTTTGCAGTCTAGTCCAACGGTTCCCAAATTACAATTAAATAAGAGATACTGTTATCTCGGAGTATGAAGTTAGGCCACATTTCATAATTCAACGACAAGCTTATCGCAGATTTAAGTTTGTCAAATTGTAAACAAAAGTGTTCTTGTTTGAAAGGACTAAAATAATATATTTCAGAAACAGAGGTGACTCTTTATTCGTCTTCAATACGTTAATCCAGGTAATTTTAAATATAAATATTCCATTCCGACGTGATACACAGATTTTAAATTGATTTTGTCGACCAATATTATTAAATTAACATCAGAAAATGCATAAATAGTCAAAACCATGCAGTAAAATTCACAGTACTTTCGCAAAGAGTTCAAGTCATATATTATGCGGATAAAGGCATTCCGCAACAATATCGAAGAAGTTCAACTTTGTTATATTATTTTCCCGAAAAATTAGCTAACATACTTAGATTACCCGTCTGCAATCGCAAAAAAATTTTGCAACGTGACTCTTTAAGCACATGTCGACGATATTTGATGAAGAAACCTTTTCGTAACCTTAAAGAAATGAACGTGAAAGATCTCACGATCATAAAATTAAACATCATGTTAACATTTCAACAATGAAGTCATTCTATCTTCAAAAACAGGCAATTGAAACTACTCTAAAATATTAATTATTCTCAATGTACGGAAATATTTTATAGAAATGACATATATACATCTGTTTGACCTTGGGATTTATGGACTATGACAATTTTCGGATGAACAATTACATATATAGAACAATAAGATATCAAAATATGTATGGGGGTCCGCGAATTTAAATAAATTCCTCAAGGGGTCCGCGAAGTAAAAACCGGGGGAACCGCTGATCTAGTCTATAGTCAAGCTATAGTTTAGTCTATAGACTTGTCTATACTCTAGTTTATTGTATTGTTTATAGTCTAGTCTATAGGTTATAATCTAGTCTATAGTTTAGTAATTAATTGAGAAATTATTTAATTAATTTATTACTCAATTTATTTAAACAATTATTTATTATATTAATGGATATAAAAATATATTAATAATAAACAATTCTCTATAATTTTCAATTTTATAGATATGTAATTTAATGAAAATTATTTATAATTTGGTTATTTCCGGGCTTATAGCAATTTTTTTGAAATCGCTATAAACCGTTTCAAACAACCAAGGCTTTTCGCTACATTGACTATACTAAATAGCAACAACATGACAGTAAAGATCCAGCATCTATCTCTTTTTCACTTGCACAAGGTATTGAAATGTAATTTCAATACATTGTTATGTTCCTCTTTGCCTGCAAACAAAATCTTGTTTTTTACTGTTTTATCCGTCAATTGCTTTATGAAATTATTTGTTGTAATGTGAACACCGGGCAAACAAACTTGTACTATTTGTATTGAATTCTGTTTGGCTTTGTTTCTTCAAACAAAACATCAAAATAGAAATACTAATTTTAAGCACATTATGAAATAAAAATGTATTCAATTTTTTGTTTTTAGGCAGAAATTTCTATGAAATCGTAAAAAATATTATTAAATAGTTTTTTTAACGTTTAACAAAAATGTTTCATGTTTGGTGTTCACATTGTGTTCACACTAAGAAAATATTTGTAGGTTGACAAATAAAAATGTTTCACGAAAAACAGCTGATATTTTGTTTGCTCTTCAAAAATATTTTGTGTTCAAATTACAGCCAACAAATATTTGATAAAAAACGTCAAATATTTGATAGGTGTGAACGTACCTTAAGAAAAATTGACATATGTACCTTTAAAAGTCCACAAAAACGTGAAAATAGCCGTGTTTATACTTGTTGTAGTTAATGTTTTTTTATTACATGTATGAATTATTTTTTGGACATTATTTGTTAGGTTTATTGCGAAGTTATTCAGTACATTTTATAGATTTTCATGCTTAAATTATTCATTAGAGTTTCATCTGAACTTTTTGCCCTTTTACTATTTATTTCTTTTATAAGTTGCCAACTTATTCTTATATTACTCATACTTTCAATATATTTTTCCTACAATAATTGTTTTTGGTGAAATTTATTTTCTTATTTAAAGCATTTCTAAATTTTTTTATAATCTTAAGCTACGTTTAGACCTATTAAACATTTGATCAAAAAGTCGTAACCACAAATTATTATATATATATATTATATTATATTATATATATATATATATATATATATATTATATATATATTATATAATATATATATATATATATATATATATTATTATATATATTATATATATATATATATATATATATATATATATATATATATATATATATATATATTATATAATAATATATATATATTATATATTATATATATATATATATATTATATAATATATATATATTATTCTGGATCCTTATAGATAGTGGAGTCGATTAAGCCATGCCCGTGTGTCTGTCTGTTGAAATCATTTTTTAGAGGACCCCAGATATCGGCGAGATCCGAAACTTCAATAATTCTGTTAGACAGAATTATCTAACAGAAGAAAAGATCGTTATTTAAAATCAGCAAAATCGGTCTATAAATAACGGAGAAATTAAAATTTCATCAAACAAGACATATTTTTTCCATGCTTTGTTAAAAAAGCAACAACAATACTGTGAATTGGAAAAAGATGTACATGTCCGTGTGTAGATGTATTTGGTTTTATTCAGCTGTGTATTTTGTTTTGTATGTTTGGATGCTGCTGGCTTCATTGAGTTATGTATTTTGTTTTTATACCCTTCACCTTCGTGAGAAGGGTATATATAAGTTTGTCATTCCGTTTGTAATTTCTATAATGCAATTTTCCCACCCTATAAAGTATATATATTCTGGATCCTTATAGATAGCGGAGTCGATATAGCCATGTCCGTCTGTCAGTTGAAATCAGTTTTTAGAGGACCCCAGATGTCGGCGAGATCCGAATCTTCAATAATTCTGTTACACATGCTTTCGAGAAGATCAGCAAAATCGGTCGGTAAATAACGGAGATATGAGCAAAAATCCGAGACAATCTCTGAAAATTTCATCAAAAAATATCATATTTATACCCTTCGCCTTCGTGAGAAGGGTATATATAAGTTTGTCATTCCGTTTATAATTTCTATAATATAATTTTCCGACCCTATAAAGTATATATATTCTGGATCATTATAGAAAGCGGAGTCGATTAAGTCATGTCCGTCTGCCTGTTGAAATCAATTTTCTGAAGACTCCAGATATCTTCCAGATCCAAATCTTCAATAATTCTGTCAGACATGCTTTCGAGAAGTTTCCTATTGAAAATCAGCAAAATCGGTCCATAAATAACTTAGATATGGGTAAAAATCTGAGACTACCTCTGAAAATTTCCTCAACAAATTATAAATAAGGCATAAAAACAACAACAAGGAGATAAAGCAGTAATCGGTTGGTAATAAAAACAACAACAATGAGATAAAGCAGTAATCGGTTGGTAATACAGCTCATATTTGGGTTAGGGTGGTAATACAGTTTAACGTTGGTAGTACAGTACAATGCACAGTGAGAGCTGCGGAAAAAAGCAGAATCCAAGAAGAATTTAAAGTTCAGATGGGATTAAACATCGACAAACCACTTCCAAGTTGCGGTAGTACAAATGACGGTAATACGGCGAGAAGGTTTTTTTCGTGATTTTGAATTTACTAACACCAACAGTACACAAAGTACTGTGTAATGGTCAAATAATAATTGAATCGAATATTCTTCCACTTGGAGAGTTAACAGAAGCCCAGAAAGCGAGTAATCGAGATTTTAAGCATGTTCAACTATTCAGCTCAAGAAAATGCTCCAGGCAATCACAGAAGGAAGATATTTTTAATACGCCCGGTATTCAAAAAAAGGCGGACCAAGGTATGGTAAATTTTGTGTCACTAAATTTTTAAATGCCTATAACTCGGATATTATAAGAGATAAGTAAGTAGTATGTCCAAGCATGTTTCAAGATCTCGTCGAGCGCTTTCAGAAAATATAAAAATATTTGTATTTGGATGAAAAACAAAAAATGGCACGAGTTTAAAAATTTTACATGTTGTAGGTACCCTACTTTGAGCTGCCACAGCGCCTGGGGCATCTGCGGGGTTCATCTTCAAAACTTAAACTCAGATACTCCTTGGCTACACTCACGCCAAATTTTATACCGATCGGATCAGCCGTTTAGAAATGCCAGATTTATTTCCAAAAAATTTCGATTCTGTCCCACTGTGCAACGTATTGCTAGTGCTTAGCGCATACAAGTGTATAGAAAACACACTGCCTATAGCTACGTGTATTTACAAAAACAAAATTGTGCCAAGTGCATAGGGCTTGGACACCCTTGCGCTAGACCATTTGACATCATCATATCAACATATAATAATTTCTTGTTTTCTGTTTATATTGTTTACTATTTAATCGATCTCAAAAATAAATTTGTTTACATTGTTTGAAGTGGGCGGTAAATCGCAAGTAATGTGAGGTGCTGGATTTGATGTAAAACGCTACAACTCTGCCTTAACCTTCACTATTCACAAAAAGAGAGTTGAAACCGTTTTTTTTTTTTTTTTTTTGTAAAAGTTTGTTTCACTATCGTCTATATTTGTTTCGACGAGAACAATAACCTTTAATTTATTTATTATATATTGAATTGTAGCATGAAAGGAGTTGAAACTTTTGCGGATTTAGCGAAAGTTTATGTATGATTGATAGGGGGTAACTTAAGTAAGTGCTATTAATTTGGTTGACATTAACGACTTTTCCTTGTACAAAGTTCATTTTTGAAATATAAAGTTTAAAGATATTACTAGGTCTATACGTATTGAGGTATTGTGGATTTTTGATATGGGAGAAAGTTTTAAGACGTTACTAGGTCTAAACGGTAGATTCATGATCAGGATTGCTGGAGCATTTTCAGATTTTCTAACAAAATTTGAGCCATTGCGCGATCAAAAATTTTTCCACCCAAAGAACCTTATGGTTTTGTGTGGTTAATCAGTCATTTATATATATGAGATTACTGTTTCCTGCCTCATTAATTAAATTAGCTTTGGCGTTTAATTTTTTGGCGTTTAATATTTTGTTTTGTATGTTTGGATGCTGCTGGCTTCATTGAGTTATGTATTTTGTTTTTATACCCTTCACCTTCGTGAGAAGGGTATATATAAGTTTGTCATTCCGTTTGTAATTTCTATAATGCAATTTTCCCACCCTATAAAGTATATATATTCTGGATCCTTATAGATAGCGGAGTCGATTAAGCCATGTCCGTCTGTCTGTCTGTCAGTTGAAATCAGTTTTTAGAGGACCCCAGATGTCGGCGAGATCCGAATCTTCAATAATTCTGTTACACATGCTTTCGAGAAGATCAGCAAAATCGGTCGGTAAATAACGGAGATATGAGCAAAAATCCGAGACAATCTCTGAAAATTTCATCAAAAAATGTCATATTTATACCCTTCGCCTTCGTGAGAAGGGTATATATAAGTTTGTCATTCCGTTTATAATTTCTATAATATAATTTTCCGACCCTATAAAGTATATATATTCTGGATCATTATAGAAAGCGGAGTCGATTAAGTCATGTCCGTCTGCCTGTTGAAATCAATTTTGTGAAGACTCCAGATATCTTCCAGATCCAAATCTTCAATAATTCTGTCAGACATGCTTTCGAGAAGTTTCCTATTGAAAATCAGCAAAATCGGTCCATAAATAACTTAGATATGGGTAAAAATCTGAGACTACCTCTGAAAATTTCCTCAACAAATTATAAATAAGGCATAAAAACAACAACAAGGAGATAAAGCAGTAATCGGTTGGTAATAAAAACAACAACAATGAGATAAAGCAGTAATCGGTTGGTAATACAGCTCATATTTGGGTTAGGGTGGTAATACAGTTTAACGTTGGTAGTACAGTACAATGCACAGTGGAAATTTTTTGGAAATAAATCTGGCATTTCTAAACGGCTGATCCGATCGGGATAAAATTTGGCGTGAGCGTAGCCAAGGAGTATTCGAGTTTAAGTTTTGAAGATGAACCCCGCAGATGCGCCAGGGACGGAGCTGTGGCGGCTCAAAATAGGGTACCTACGACATGTAAAATTTTTAAACTCGTGCCATATTTTTGTTTTTCACCCATATACAAAGATTTTTATATTTTCTGAAAGCGCTCGACGAGATCTTGACATGCTTGGACATACTACTTATCTCTTATAATGTCCGAGTTATAGGCCTTTAAAAATTTAGTGATACAAAATTTACCATACCTTGGTCCGCCTTTTTTTGAATACCGGGCGTAATTTTGGACCAAATGGACTCAATTTTTTCTTGTTACTTAGACAAAAAAAATTCCAATAATATACAAAAAATTTCAGATCAATATCATTTACAGATCCAAAAATATACGTTTTTTAATTTAAAAATTCAAAAAATTTTAGATTTTTGCCGTTTTTTTGCCCAAAATGTGTCTTAACTCTTTTATTAATAAAATTAAATTTTCTTTAAGAACATATAACAATTTTATTGTTTCCCAAAAGGTATCTTTACGCAGAACGCTTTGGCGTAAAAAACTTTTCCTATTTTTTGAAAATGTTGCCACTGCGTCCTTCCGAATATGACCTAATTTTTATCAAAACTGCAACTTTGGGCGACATGTTCTAAAATCCCAAAGCTGGGATCAGAAAACTGAAAGCAGTTTTGGAAACCTCAATATGTTTTCTATTTACTCCAAAAGTATTTTCCCAGCCCTGAAAGAAATGTGGACCCTATGGGCAAAAATGTAAAAAATTCCATTTTTGGGATTTTCATTCCTATTTTTGGGAATTGCGGGATGCCCTTTGACCTTTTCAATTTTTTTTTTTCATTTTCTTATTTGAAATGACTAATTTAACAAGCGTTGAAGATTTCATTGAGTTTTGTTCATAAATAAAGATTTTGTCATATATTACATATTTGTTAAATTTCTAAAACTATGATTTATATCAAAATTTTAATAGGGTCGCAGATAGCTACAACAATTTAGTCCATATTTATCCCTAAATATCTTTTTTAGTTAGATATGGAAATTCTCGACAAAAAATTTCAAGCCAATATCTCAATTACATTCAAAAATATGTTCATTTAAACCTGTATCTTTTAATTTTATATTTTTCATATTTTAGTATAAAATATGACAGAACATGTTTAAATCTTATATTTACCTATTTTCTATTTGTTTGCTTATCCTTATAATTGAAAGGTCCTATTATGCTTAAATTTTCAGAAATTTATAACTATTTTTTACCTACATTTTTTTGACAGATCAATTCGTTCTGTTTCGTTTATGATCATGTAGGTAAAAATATATAATTTCGATTCATTCACTAATAAGAAATATCAATGACTGAATTACAGGTTATAGTAATATAGTCCTAAATGTTAATAGGTAGACAGTTCGTAATTTTTTACTTTGGATTACCTGTATCGGAAATGACAAGAATTGGTATATAAGTAAACTCCTCAGATTTTAAGTACCATATTTTATAATTGAAAGGTCCTATTATGCTTAAATTTTCAGAAATTTATAACTATTTTTTACCTAAATTTTTTTGACAGATCAATTCGTTCTGTTTCGTTTATGATCATGTAGGTAAAAATATATAATTTCGATTCATTCACTAATAAGAAATATCAATGACTGAATTACAGGTTATAGTAATATAGTCCTAAATGTTAATAGGTAGACAGTTCGTAATTTTTTACTTTGGATTACCTGTATCGGAAATGACAAGAATTGGTATATAAGTAAACTCCTCAGATTTTAAGTACCATATTTAATAAATCTACAATGAAGATTACATTAAATTACATCAAGGTCAAAAAAAGAGGGTCACACAAAAACTTTTTTCAATCTCAAATGAGGAAATTGCTGATACATTTAACGAAATGCTGTAAAAGGAAAACCAACTTGTGGATGCCTTACATATTGCAACTTTTCTTTCTAATGCATCACCAATACGACTTAAGCGAATTGTGGAAAGTATACCAACTCCAACATCACAATCAAATTTTACTGAAGAGAAAGCAATAGCGCTTATGTCGGAACTGGGTCTCAGTCGAAATAAGTACCAAATATTAAGGAAAGCTCTGCATGAAAAAGGACACAATATATTACCATCATACAAGGCGATCCAGGAAAAAAACAAGCTATCCTACCATCACCTATTGCTGTTAATGATGTGTATTGATATATCATCTTTGCTCGAAAACACAGCATCAAGAATTGTGTCAGACTTTTCAAAAGACCTACTAAGGAAAATTCATAACTGTGATGTTGTCTTAATGTGTAAGTGGGGATGTGATGGTTTATCAGCACTTCCAGAATACAAACAAGCTTGTGGAAGTCGGACATTAGCAGACTACAAAAGTGTATTTATGTCATCATTAGTGCCATTACGAATTCGTTCATATTCCCTTAATCCGTCATCGTCAAGCATCGGAAATTCATTTGAAGATATATGGATCAATACAACTCCGGGTTCAAAAAATTTTTGTAGACCCATTGGATTTGAATATATAAAGGAGTCAAAGAAAACAAAAGATTTAGTGGAATATTTAAAAGATGAAATAAATGCACTGGAGCCCATTTGCATAAAAATAAAAGAATTCTCTATTAACGTATCATATCAGTTAAGCTTAACAATGATTGACGGAAAGGTCAGCAATGCCATAACAGAAACTTCTTCCTTCTGGAGATGCTCAATATGTAATGAGAAAAAGTCGCAATTCTCAAATATAAACAAAAGCAGAAGTATTAATGAAGAAGTCCTGTCTTTCGGAATTTCACCACTTCATGCCAAAATACGATTTTTGGATTACTTTTTACACATAGCATACGACCTCAAATATAGAAGTGTGCCAGAGAATCTTACTAAATCAACAAAAAATAATGAAGAATTGAAAGAACTGAGAGCTGCGGAAAAAAGCAGAATCCAAGAAGAATTTAAAGTTCAGATGGGATTAAACATCGACAAACCACTTCCAAGTTGCGGTAGTACAAATGACGGTAATACGGCGAGAAGGTTTTTTTCGTGATTTTGAATTTACTAACACCAACAGTACACAAAGTACTGTGTAATGGTCAAATAATAATTGAATCGAATATTCTTCCACTTGGAGAGTTAACAGGAGAAGCCCAGAAAGCGAGTAATCGAGATTTTAAGCATGTTCAACTATTCAGCTCAAGAAAATGCTCCAGGCAATCACAGAAGGAAGATATTTTTAATACGCCCGGTATTCAAAAAAAGGCGGACCAAGTTATGGTAAATTTTGTGTCACTAAATTTTTAAATGCCTATAACTCGGATATTATAAGAGATAAGTAAGTAGTATGTCCAAGCATGTTTCAAGATCTCGTCGAGCGCTTTCAGAAAATATAAAAATATTTGTATTTGGATGAAAAACAAAAAATGGCACGAGTTTAAAAATTTTACATGTTGTAGGTACCCTACTTTGAGCTGCCACAGCGCCTGGGGCATCTGCGGGGTTCATCTTCAAAACTTAAACTCAGATACTCCTTGGCTACACTCACGCCAAATTTTATACCGATCGGATCAGCCGTTTAGAAATGCCAGATTTATTTCCAAAAAATTTCGATTCTGTCCCACTGTGCAACGTATTGCTAGTGCTTAGCGCATACAAGTGTATAGAAAACACACTGCCTATAGCTACGTGTATTTACAAAAACAAAATTGTGCCAAGTGCATAGGGCTTGGACACCCTTGCGCTAGACCATTTGACATCATCATATCAACATATAATAATTTCTTGTTTTCTGTTTATATTGTTTACTATTTAATCGATCTCAAAAATAAATTTGTTTACATTGTTTGAAGTGGGCGGTAAATCGCAAGTAATGTGAGGTGCTGGATTTGATGTAAAACGCTACAACTCTGCCTTAACCTTCACTATTCACAAAAAGAGAGTTGAAACCGTTTTTTTTTTTTTTTTGTAAAAGTTTGTTTCACTATCGTCTATATTTGTTTCGACGAGAACAATAATCTTTAATTTATTTATTATATTGTGAATTGTAGCATGAAAGGAGTTGAAACTTTTGCGGATTTAGCGAAAGTTTATGTATGACTGATAGGGGGTAACTTAAGTAAGTGCTATTAATTTGGTTGACATTAACGACTTTTCCTTGTACAAAGTTCATTTTTGAAATATAAAGTTTAAAGATATTACTAGGTCTATACGTATTGAGGTATTGTGGATTTTTGATATGGGAGAAAGTTTTAAGACGTTACTAGGTCTAAACGGTAGATTCATGATCAGGATTGCTGGAGCATTTTCAGATTTTCTAACAAAATTTGAGCCATTGCGCGATCAAAAATTTTTCCACCCAAAGAACCTTATGGTTTTGTGTGGTTAATCAGTCATTTATATATATGAGATTACTGTTCCCTGCCTCATTAATTAAATTAGCTTTGGCGTTTAATTTTTTGCATAAACTCTGTCTTTTTGTTTTGGGTTGTAAACTTTACAATGATCATGATTATTTTTCAGGTGATAAGCATCACTGATATCGTAGTCGGTTGCTGACATTTATTGTTTTTATTACCTCATTTGCATGAATTTCCTTAGTTTCTTCATTTTTAATTTCTATTTTTTATTAAGCATTTGTTGTTCCAAGTGGTTGATTTTATTTGGGTTTAATAGTGGGAAGCATTAAGTGCTACCCTACTGTTTCATTTTGCTTTGTTTTCATTTTGCTTTATTTAATAATTATTATCAAAGACCACCAAGATGGTTAATGTAAACAAAACGTTCGCATACTATTGATTTGGATTGATCGTACGATTTGTAACAATATACTCACCAAAGATGCCTTTGTTCAAAAATGCACAATCGGCATCTTTATAGAAAGTAAGAATGTATTGGTACAATCAATACATTATTTTTAAGCTAGATTTAAGTATTGAATAAAATAAAAGATTAGAGATAAACTACACTAAGAACAAGCAAGTCGTTTTTCTTGGTCTCTCGGACTTTAAAATTTAAAACTAAAACTGGCGCAGTCGGTAGGATACTAGGTGAAAAATAGTATACTTTAAAAGAAACCTAATAAGAAGTTTTTAAAAAGTTTAATTTTTTTTTTAAAAAAAGGTATATATATATTTTTTTATATAAAGAAAAAAATATAAGAAGTCCAAGTTTTAAAAAAATAATTAAAACGTACAAGTTTTAATCTAGAAACGTGAATGTTTCAATCTAAATAAATGAAAACATTTATTTCTTTAATAAAAACGTAAAAGAGATTTATTAAGGGCGAAACTTTTAAATAAATCATTAAAACGTGAAAGTTTTAATATAAAAACATTTTTTTTTGTTTTGAGTGAAATAATTTTGTCTATAAATATAGATAAAATTGAAAGTGATAAATAAAGAAAAAAACACACTTTTTCCATCGCTTTGGAAAATAATAAAGTGCGGCCAAAGCACTTGAAGGAAGAAATAAGCTGGTTAGCCAAAAGACCAGTCATCCAACCGTAACAACAGATCCAACAGTAACAACAAAACCAACAGTAACAACAAATCCAACAGTAACAACAAATCCAACAGTAACAACAATACCAACAGTAACAACAAATCCAACAGTAACAACAAAACCAACAGTAACAACAAATCCAACAGTAAGAACAAAACCAACAGTAACAACAAAATCAACATTAACAACAAACCAACAGTAATAATAACAGCTACAAACAGCATCAACAAGAAAAGAACGAACTTTTTGTGAGGTATAATAATTATTTTAAGTTTCATAAATAAATTAAACCTTTTTAAAATAAAAGGAATTAATAATACAGAAAGCTAACAAATAATTTTTTTATTTTGTCGACTTTGGTGATTCCCAAGGGACGCTCCCGTAGTGCGATAGAATTTATTCGGTTCCCAATTGATGAGGGACCGATATATACCATATTTTATCTGAAACCCGTATTCTTGAAAGGAACGGATTACGGAAGGAATGGTATATATATGCGTGTAAAATTAAGTATATACTAACAATAGAATTTAGAATCTGATATTAACGGAGTTTTGTTGAGGAATTGTAAGAAAGGAGAAGAAAGATAATAGAATGTCGTTAACATTGGTAGAAGGGTTACGCGAGGCTCGTAGCTTACCACCATTTAGTGGGTCGTCCGAATACGCTCTAACGAGCTATTTGCGTGACGTAAACACGGTGTTGTCCTTAGTGGGGGAGGAACACAAGGCAACGATTAGATCGGTTTTAGCAAATCGTCTTCAGGGTAAAGCCTTGAAAGCGATTGAAACCTTAGTAGTCCCAACGTGGGAACAAATTATTGCCAAACTTAGGTAAGAATTTGGTGTAAAAGAATCGTTTTTGGGGTTGCGAAACCAAGCCATGAACGTAGTGGGTCTGAGCGTGGAGGAACTCCACCATAAGTTAAGTGAGATATTAAATCTCATGAACACAAAATATAGCCTTAATCCGGAGAATAACGCTATGTTTTCTCCAGATATAAATCAAACATTAATTTTTGAGATGTATTTAAATTCTCTGTCTTTGAATATAAAGACATTACTCATTTAAAATAACATTGCTACCATTTCTGGTGCACAATCATACCTCATTGAAAACAATTTAATGAAAGATGTCTACTTACGAAAGAATTCGTATACCAATAATTCCCGGGAAAAGAATTTCGATAAAGCCGAAAGACGGGAAATTATGGACAAAATTTCAATAATAGGTCATATAAACCAAATCCTTAAAACACGACCCAACCCAGTGGAAACAACTATGACAAAAGGGGTTCTGGTCAATACAGGAAAACTAGTTATGAGCAAAGAGGTTCAGGTCAATATAAGAATACTAGTTATGAACAAAGGGGTTCAGGTCAATATAGGAATACTGGTTATGACCAAAGAGGTTCAGGTCAAAATAGACGTGTTGGCTCAAATCAGAACAATAACAGACCCGTACCAATGGAGATGGAAAATATTAGCATGAATGAAAATTTTCATGTACCGCCTCCGGATCCCAATTACCGATAGTTAGGTGTTTAGTTGACAGCGGGGCTGCAACTACGTTGGGCGACTATGGGATTTTTGAGGGGTTGTCTTTGAAAAGAAGACTTAGGAATAAAATGAGATTAAATAC
>NC_060954.1:24225781-24227021 GCF_022045245.1 Lucilia cuprina
CCTCATTAATCAACAATATGAAATTATTATACTTTGTTACTTTTAAACTCTCATCAACCATACCTGTGTATGTTCTATTAAACCATTTCCTACTCTGTTCCACGACCAATCGAATATTCTGTAAGTAACCTTGCATTTCATTCTTTATTTTCACCTGTTTATTTAAATTATTAATAATATTCTTCTGATTCAAATCTATATCTTGGAGATGATTCTCTATTCTCAACTGTCCTCATCATCCATGTTACCAAAAAGCCAATTTATCAGTCTACCTCCTGCATTTATCAATGCCCTCTTCTTTCTTGTATTTGTGTGAATTTTAAGTGTCTGCAACGAGTGTTCTAGTTCGTTAATTTTCCTATTAAGGCTTATAGGAAGCCAACCATCATTCACTTCAAAGTTATGAGAAACTCCCAATTTTATTTTTTTGAATTGTATCCCTAATGTCGCTTACATCTATTACGTAGATCAAATCTGAGAAACTCTCAATTATGTTGAGAGGCTCACCCTGCAGCACCGCATAACCCGCTTGGGTCTCGATACCTCCAATCCGGACCGCAGACTCAGTGCATGGGGCCAACCAAAACAGCAGAAGTACCAGGATGGTCAACATTGCCGTTCCCTGAAAAAGTTTTCAATGGTCTTTTAATATTTGCCGAATCCATCTTATTAGGATTATTAGCATTGTATTTTACAAATCTTTTAGCCGTTTTTTTGTCTTTGGACTCCGGGGTTTTTCATATACAACTCACGATTATCATAGTTAGCCTTCCTCTTCCTATCACCCATATATATTGAGCAATTTTTCGATGATCTATATCGGAACGGTTCAAAAGGTCAATTGGTTTCATATTTGTCGTGGAGTGAATTGTGCCATTGTAAAAGCCTATCGCCTTAATAACTAGCTCCTCCACATCTACGTTCTCGATACTTCGTTTTATAATTCGAATATGTTCCAAAAGAGACAAATGCATTCTCTCTATGTCGGAATTACCCGTATGAGAATATGACGTTGTGAAATGCGTCTGAATATTTCTTTCCGCACAAAACAGTCTTATCAAAGCGTTATTGAACTCATTGTCCATTATCAACAACTCCGGTTTGCCAAGTAAGGCAATCCTTTCCTGAATTATTACCCTGACCGTACACATATTTTTATCTGTAATTTTATGCACAGACCCCAATTTAGTAAATCTGTCTATTGTGGTCAGAAAGTATGTTCTATGAATCTGAAAAATAT
>NC_060954.1:24227121-24240846 GCF_022045245.1 Lucilia cuprina
TATATTTATTTATCTACATTTTTAATATGGATACTTTATTTGTGTTACAATATTAATTTAAATTTTTTATTTTTTTATTTCAGGAAGATCGTTCTCCTATTTCATCGACAAATGATTCTGATGAGTCATCAGACCTCGAAGGTATTACAAATGTCAATAATAACT
Source organism: Lucilia cuprina (assembly GCF_022045245.1). Lineage (NCBI taxonomy): Eukaryota > Metazoa > Arthropoda > Insecta > Diptera > Calliphoridae > Lucilia > Lucilia cuprina. The sequence continues at coordinate 24,227,287 of NC_060954.1, forward strand.
GCCTTAATACTGAATCTGTTCCGGAGGAAAATATCATAAACATTGATGCAAATGGTTGCAAAATCTCCAGTACCAGTAAAGATAATAACAAAGAAATGGTTTATCCAACATCATTTGAACCAAAGCGAATTTGCAAATCTTTACACAAAGGCAATTTTAGAAACAATAATGCACTTTATTCATTAGAAACTCGTATCCACCAACTGGCTGATAAATCTAATGTACCACAAAATGTTCTCTTGCAACTAATCGAAGCTGGCCATTTAGAAGTACATACCGAAGAAGGTAAGAAATATCCATTAGAAATTTCATTGAAATATTTCAGAATCTAGGAAATTACACAACAACAAAATAATAAAAAGTTTGTTTGTTATAAATTTTTGAAACAAGAATTGTATTTATGAAAAATTATTAACACTGGCAAGTATGGTTGGCATTGCCAACCATATGATACCCTATACCATTTAGTAAGTTTAAAATGTGGACTATTAGAAAATATAACCTTTTTATCTTTATTCTAGAATATTTTTACTTATTTTCGAAAAAAGAGATTTTTTACAAGAGGGCTCATAGGGGAGTAGGAGTAAACATGGGTCGATCCTTATAAATGTTGGTAGAGGAAGTAACGTTTACTTCAAAGCTATTTATGTAGAATTTAAAAGTAATATTAGTTTTTATACCCACCATCAAAAAATATGGGGGTATATTGATTTTGTTATTCCGTGTGTAACACGTCGAAATATTGCACAAAGACCACATAAAGTATATATATTCTGGGACCTCGAAAGATTCTAAGACGATCTAGCTATGTCCGTCTGTCTGTTTTTGGCACGATAGCGTCCACAAAATAAGAGGAAATTTTCCCAAAATATATTTTGTTGTTCAGAAATGTTTGGTAATGAAAATGGGCAAAATCGGTCAACGATTTCACATAGCCCCCATACAAATGCCCACCGGAATATTGTATAAAGAGCTTAAAATATTCACAAATTCGTTGTCAGTAGGTCAGTTTTTTGACGTCTGATATAAAATTCTGCATTATGGCGGACATAGGAAGATAATTGGCCCTAACCACCCCCCCCCATATAAGCTCCCCTTTGGAAAATAACTAAAAAGCTGATTACTGGTTTAAAAATGGAAATATAGCGATGAAATTCGATACACATTAGTTTCATGCGAGCCAATATCTCCCCACCAAATTTTATGTGGATCAGTCCATAATTGACCCAACCCCTTATATAAGGTCCATTTAAAAAAATTACTTCAATGCTCATTACTGGCTTAAAAATACGATTATAGCGCCAAAATTTAACAGAAATAAGTTTTATACTAAGCAAAACCTCTCTACTAAATTTTATTTGGATCGGTCCATAATTGACCCTACCCCCCATATAAGGTCCCCTTCAGAAAATGACGTAAACGTTGATTACTGGCTTAAACTAACGAGTATAGCGATGAAATTTGACATTAGAAAGTGTCTTACTAGGCAAAGCCTTTTTATGAAATTTTATGTGGATCGGTCTATAATTGACCCTACCCCTCATATAAGGTCCCCTTCATAAAATTACTTTAACACTCATTACTGGTTTCAAAATACGAGTACAGCGATGAAATTTCCCAGAAGTAAGTTTTATGCGAGGCAATATCTCTCTACCTAATTTTATGTGGATCGATCCATAGTTGGCCCTACCCCCATAAAAATTACCCCCCCTAAAATTTCTTTCATGCACATTACTGGCTTACAAATAGGATTATAGCAAAGAAATTACACAGAAGTAAGATTGATACGAGTCAAAATTTACAAAATTTTATGTAGATCGGTCCAAAATTGACCCTACCCCACATATAAGGTCCCCTTCAGAAAACGACTTTAACGTTAATTATGTGCGTAAAAATACAAATATAGCGAAAAATTTTGGCATAAGTATCTAAGGAACCAAATATAAGGTCCTCATCAGAAAAATACTTTAAGGCCCATTACTGGCTTAAAAATACGAGTATAGTAATGAAATTTGACTCAATTAAGTTCCTTGCTAGTCAAAAACTCTTAACTTAATTTTATGTGGATCGAGCCTTGATTGACCCTACCTCCATATAATTTCCCCATCAGAAAATGGGGAAATTATATGGAAATTCGATATAAACATGACTTGTAGGAACAAAGATCGTTCTACAAAATTTTACGAAGATCGGTCTATAATTGACCCTACCCCCATATAAGGCCCCACAGTGGGGCAGAATGGAAATTTTTGGAAATAAATCTGGCGTTTCTAAACGGCTGATCCGATCGGGATAAAATTTGGCGTGAGCGTAGCCAAGGAGTATTCGAGTTTAAGTTTTGAAGATGAACCCCGCAGATGCCCCAGGGACGGAGCTGTGGCGGCTCAAAGTAGGGTACCTACGACATATAAAATTTTTATACTTGTGCCATTTTTTTCTTTTTCACCCAAATACAACGACATGTAAAATTTTTAAACTTGTGCCATTTTTTTGTTTTTCACCCAAATACAAAGATTTTTATATTTTCTGAAAGCGCTTGGACGTACTACTTATCTCTTATAATATCCGAGTTATAGGCATTTAAAAATTTAGTGATACAAAATTTACCATACATTGGTCCGCCTTTTTTTAATACCGGGCGTAATTTTGGACCAAATGGACTCAATTTTTTCTTGTTACTTAGACAACAATAATATACAAAAAATTTCAGATCAATATAATTCACAGATCCAAAAATATACGTTTTTTAATTTAAAAATTCAAAAAATTTTAGATTTTTGCCGTTTTTTTGCCCAAAATGTGTCTTAACTCTTTTATTAATAAAATAAAATTTTCTTTAAGAACATATAAGAATTTTATAGTTTTCTAAAAGGTATATTTACGCAGAACGCTTTGGCGTAAAAAACTTGTCCTATTTTTTGAAAATGTTGCCACTGCGTCCTTCCGAATATGACCTATTTTTTTATCAAAACTTCAACTTTGGGCGACATGTTCTAAAATCCCAAAGCTGGGATCAGAAAACTGAAAGCAGTTTTGGAAACCTCAATATGTTTTCTATTTACTCCAAAAGTATTTTCCCAGCCCTGAAAGAAATGTGGACCCTATGGGCAAAAATGTAAAAAAATCCATTTTTGGGATTTTCATTCCTATTTTTTTGCATTTTCTTATTTGAAATGACAAATTTAACAAGAGTTGAAGATTTCATTGAGTTTTGTTCATAAATAAAGATTTTGTCATATATTACATATTTGTTAAATTTCTAAAACTATGATTTATATCAAAATTTTAATAGGGTCGCAGATAGCTACAACAATTTAGTCCATATTTATCCCTTAATATCTTTTTTTAGTTAGATATGGAAATTCTCGACCCTTTACAAAAAATTTCAAGCCAATATCTCAATTACATTCAAAAATATGTTCATTTAAACCTGTATCCTTTAATTTCACATTTTTCATATTTTAGTATTAAATATGACAGAACATGTTTAAATCTTATATTTACCTATTTTCTATTTGTTTGTTTATCCTTATAATTGAAAGGTCCTATTATGCTTAAATTTTCAGAAATTTATAACTATTTTTTACCTAAATTTTTTTGACAGATCATTTCGTTCTGTTTCGTTTATGATCATGTAGGCAAAAATATACAGGTAATGATAATTTCGATTTATCACTAATAAGAAATATCAATGACTGAATTACAGGTTATAGTAATATAGTCCTAAATGTTAATAGGTAGACAGTTCGTAATTTTTTACTTTGGAATACCTGTATAGGAAATGACAAGAATTGGTATATAAGCATCATTAACAGCATCAATAATTGTGTCAGACTTTTCAGAAGACCATCTAAGGAAAATTCATAACTGTGATGTTGTCTTAATGTGTAAGTGGGGATGTGACGGTTTATCAGCACTTCCAGAATACAAACAAGCTTGTGGAAGTCGGACATTAGCAGACTACAAAAGTGTATTTATGTCATCATTAGTGCCATCACGAATTCGTTCATATTCCCTTAATCCATCATCGTCAAGCATCGGAAATTCATTTGAAGATATATGTATCAATACAACTCCGGGTTCAAAAAATTTTTGTAGACCCATTGGATTTGAATATATAAAGGAGTCAAAGAAAACAACAAAAGATTTAGTGGAATATTTAAAAGATGAAATAAATGCACTGGAGCCCATTTGCATAAAAATAAAGGAATTCTCTATTAACGTATCATATCAGCTAAGCTTAACAATGATTGATGGAAAGGTCAGCAATGCCATAACAGAAACTTCTTCCTTCTGGAGATGCTCAATATGTAATGAGAAAAAGTCGCAATTCTCAAATATAAACAAAAGCAGAAGTATTAATGAAGAAGTCCTGTCTTTCGGAATTTCACCACTTCATGCCAGAATACGATTTTTGGATTACTTTTTACACATAGCATACGACCTCAAATATAGAAGTGTGCCAGAGAATCTTACTAAATCAACAAAAAATAATGAAGAATTGAAAGAACTGAGAGCTGCGGAAAGAAGCAGAATCCAAGAAGAATTTAAAGTTCAGATGGGATTAAACATCGACAAACCACTTCCAAGTTGCGGTAGTACAAATGACGGTAATACGGCGAGAAAGTTTTTTCGTGATTTTGAAATTACTTCAAAAATAACTGGAATCGACAAGGAGCTGCTTCGAAGAGTTAACACTATTTTAATGGCACTGAATAGTAAACATAAAATTAATGGAAATCGATTTGGGGAATATACATCTGAAATTTCTAAATTACTTGTATCTCTGTATCCATGGAGGGAACTAACACCAACAGTACACAAGGTATTGTGTCATGGTCAAATAATAATTAAATCGAATATTCTTCCACTTGGAGAGTTCACAGAAGAAGCCCAGGAAGCGAGGAATCGAGATTTTAAGCATGTTCAACTTTTCAGCTTAAGAAAATGCCCCAGGCAATCACAGAATACAGATATTTTTAATAGTTTACTTCTATCTTCTGATCCTGTTCTTTCAACTATGCGAAAAAGATGGATTTGTTATGAAACTCTATCATCTCAAAACGAGGAAGATTTAAAGGACTTATATTACCTTATGGATATGTATACCGATATGACAGATTATTTTATAGAAAATAAGTAGTGTTAGGAATTAACTATATAAGTAGGTTGTAAGAATTAATTGTATTATGTTCAAGATAAACAGTTCAAATAAAAAAAGCTATTATACTAACTGATTATATTGTATTAAATTGTGTTTTATATTTCGGTGGGCGGGAAAGGTGGTTTGTGTGGGGTGATTTAGGTGTTGTTGTGTGTGGCTCATAATAACATTTTATTTTTTTTATTGTATATACAATGTTATAGTCTTTAATAAAATAATTAACTAAATAATTTTTAAAAATTGTCCAAATATTTTATTCAACACCAAATGTATGTTCTTTCATACTTAATACTAAAATATGAAAAAGATGAAATTAAAGGACACAGGTTTAAATGAACATATTTTTGAATGTAATTGAGATATTGGCTTGAAATTTTTTGTAAAGGGTCGAGAATTTCCATATCTAACTAAAAAAAGATATTAAGGGATAAATATGGACTAAATTGTTGTAGCTATCTGCGACCCTATTAAAATTTTGATATAAATTATACTTTTAGAAATTTAACAAATATGTAATATATGACAAAATCTTTATTTATGAACAAAACTCAATGAAATCTTCAACGCTTGTTAAATTTGTCATTTCAAATAAGAAAATGAAAAAAAAAAATTGAAAAGGTCAAAGGGAATCCCGCAATTCCCAAAAATAGGAATGAAAATCCCAAAAATGGGATTTTTTACATTTTTTCCCATAGGGTCCACATTTCTTTCAGGGCTGGGAAAATACTTTTAGAGTAAATAGAAAACATATTGAGGTTTCCAAAACTGCTTTCAGTTTTCTGATCCCAGCTTTGGGATTTTAGAACATGTCGCCCAAAGTTGAAGTTTTGATAAAAAAATAGGTCATATTCGGAAGGACGCAGTGGCAACATTTTCAAAAAATAGGACAAGTTTTTTACGCCAAAGCGTTCTGCGTAAAGAAACCTTTTAGAAAACTATAAAATTGTTATATGTTCTTAAAGAAAATTTTATTTAAGAACATATATTTTTATTTTACACATTTTGGGCAAAAAAACGGCAAAAATCTAAAATTTTTGGAATTTTTAAATTAAAAAACGTATATTTTTGGATCTGTAAATGATATTGATCTGAAATTTTTTGTATATTATTGGAAATTTTGTTGTCTAACTAACAAGAAAAAATTGAGCCGCCACAGCTCCGTCCCTGGGGCATCTGCGGGGTTCATCTTCAAAACTTAAACTCGAATGCTCCTTGGCTACGCTCACGCCAAATTTTATCCCAATCGCATCAGCCGTTTAGAAATGCCAGATTTATTTCCAAAAAATTTCCATTCTGCCCCACTGTGCAGTGCTAATTTATATAGAAAGTAGGGTTATTTATACATAATTAGGTTACCTACGACAGGTAAAATTTTTAAACTCGTGCCATTTTTTTGTTTTTCACCCAAATAGCGCTCGACGAGATCTTGAAAAAACATGCTTGGACGTACTACTTATCTCTTATAATATCCGAGTTATAGGCATTTAAAAAAACAAAATTTCAAATAATATACAAAAAATTTCAGATCAATATCATTTACAGATCCAAAAATATACGTTTTTTAATTTAAAAATTCAAAAAATTTTAGATTTTTGCCGTTTTTTTGCCCAAAATGTGTCTTAACTCTTTTATTAATAACATAAAACTTTCTTTAAGAACATATAACAATTTTATAATTCTCTAAAAGGTATTTTTACGCAGAACGCTTTGGCGTAAAAAACTTGTCCTATTTTTTGAAAATGTTGCCACTGCGTCCTTCTGAATATGACCTATTTTTTTATCAAAACTTCAATTTTGGGCGACATGTTCTAAAATCCCAAAGCTGGGATCAGAAAACTGAAAGCAATTTTGGAAACCTCAATATGTTTTTTATTTACTCCAAAAGTATTTTCCCAGCCCTGAAAGAAATGTGGACCCTATGGGCAAAAATGTAAAAATCCCATTTTTGGGATTTTCATTCCTATTTTTGGGAATTGCGGGATGCCCTTTGACCTTTTCAATTTTTTTTTTTCATTTTCTTATTTGAAATGACAAATTTAACAAGCGTTGATGATTTCATTGAGTTTTGTTCATAAATAAAGATTTTGTCATATATTACATATTTGTTAAATTTCTAAAACTATGATTTATATCAAAATTTTAATAGGGTCGCAGATAGCTACAACATTTTAGTCCACATTTATCCCTTAATATCTTTTTTAGTTAGATATGAAAATTCTCGACCCTTTACAAAAAATTTCAAGCCAATATCTCAATTACATTCAAAAATATGTTCATTTAATCCTGTATCCTTTAATTTAATATTTTTCATATTTTAGTATTAAATATGACAGAACATGTTTAAATCTTATATTTACCTATTTTTTATTTTGTTTGCTTATCCTTATAATTTGAAGGTCCTATTATGCTTAAATTTTCAGAAATTTATAACTATTTTTTACCTAAATTTCTTCGACAGATCATTTCGTTCTGTTTCGTTTATGATCATGTAGGTAAAAATATAAAGGTAATGATAATTTCGATTCATTCACTAATAAGAAATATCAATGACTGAATTACAGGTTATTGTAATATAGTCCTAAATGTTAATAGGTAGACAGTTCGTAATTTTTTACTTTGGAATACATGTATCGGAAATGACAAGAATTGGTATATAAGTAAACTTCTCAGATTTTAAATCTACAATGAAGATTATATTAAAGTACGAAGAGTCGTGTTCCGTTTTATGGAGTGTATCTTCAAAAGGGCCAGAAAGAATTGAAGACATTTCAAATTATATAAAAACTACATATAGTGGAAAAGTAGACAAAACAGGCATATCAAAAATTGAAAACATTTTGATGTAAAAAGTAAGTCTGTGGATGGAAATCAAAAGAAATTTCGATTAAAATTTGTAGTTGGATGGAAACTTCTACGGAAATCTCAACAACACATCAGCAGGAGCGCCTTGCAAGTCATACGAAGACTTATGTTCAAGGTCAAAAAAAGAGGGTTACAAAAAAACTTTTTTCAATCTCAAATGAGGAAATTGCTGATACATTTAACGAAATGCTGAAAAAGGAAAACCAACCTATGGATGCCGTACTTATTGCAACTTTTCTCCCTAATGCATCACAAAACGACTTAAGCGAATTGTGGAAAGTATACCAACTCCAACATCACAATCAAATTTTACTGAAGAGGAAGCAATAGCGCTTATGTTGGAACTGGGTCTCAGTCGAAATAAGTTCCAAATATTAAGGAAAGCTCTGCATGAAAAAGGACACAATATATTACCATCATACGATCCAGGAAAAAAACAAACTATCCTACCATCACCTATTGCTGTTAATGATGTGGAAGCTTGTATTGATATATCATCTTTGCTCGAAAACACAGCATCAAGAATTGTGTCAGACTTTTCAGAAGACCAACTAAGGAAAATTCATAACTGTGATGTTGTCTTAATGTGTAAGTGGGGATGTGACGGTTTATCAGCACTTCCAGAATACAAACAAGCTTGTGGAAGTCGGACATTAGCAGACTACAAAAGTGTATTTATGTCATCATTAGTGCCATTACGAATTCGTTCATATTCCCTTTATCCATCATCGTCAAGCATCGGAAATTCATTTGAAGATATATGGATCAATACAACTCCGGGTTCAAAATTGGATTTGAATATATAAAGGAGTCAAAGAAAACAACAAAAGATTTAGTGGAATATTTAAAAGATGAAATAAATGCACTGGAGCCCATTTGCATAAAAATAAAGGAATTCTCTATTAACGTATCATATCAGCTAAGCTTAACAATAATTGATGGAAAGGTCAGCAATGCCATAACAGAAACTTCTTCCTTCTGGAGAAGAATACGATTTTTGGATTACTTTTTACACATAGCATACGACACCAAATATAGAAGTGTGCCAGAGAATCTTACTAAATCAACAAAAATAATGAAGAATTGAAAGAACTGAGAGCTGCGGAAAAAAAGCAGAATCCAAGAAGAATTTAAAGTTCAGATGGGATTAAACATCGACAAACCACTTCCAAGTTGCGGTAGTACAAATGACGGTAATACGGCGAGAAAGTTTTTTCGTGATTTTGAAATTACTTCAAAAATAACTGGAATCGACAAGGAGTTGCTTTGAAGAGTTAACACTATTTTAATGGTGTTAAGAGTTAACACAAAATTAATGGAAATCGATTTGGGTAATATACATCTGAAATTTCTAAATTACTTGTATCTCTGTATCCATGGAGGGAACTAACACCAACAGTACACAAAGTATTGTGTCATGGTCAAATAATAATTGAATCGAATATTCTTCCTTGAGTGTTAACAGAAGAAGCCCAGGAAGCGAGGAATCGAGATTTTAAGCATGTTCAACTTTTCAGCTCAAGAAAAAGCTCCAGGCAATCACAGAATGAAGATATTTTTAAAAGTGTACTTCTATCTTCTGATCATGTTCTTTCAAATATGCGAAACTCTATCATGAAACTCTATCATCTCAAAACGAGGAAGATTTAAAGCACTTATATTACCTGCTGGATATGTATATATAGTGTTAGGAATTAACTATATAAGTAGGTTGTAAGAATTAATTGTATTATGTTTAAGATAAACAGTTCAAATAAAAAAAGCTTTTATACTAACTGATGATATTGTATTAAATTGTGTTTTATATTTCGGTGGGCGGGAAAGGTGGTTTGTGTGGGGTGATTTAGGTGTTGTTGTGCGTGGCTCATAAAAAAATTATATTTTTTTATTGTATATACAATGTAATAGTCTTTAATAAAATAATTAACTTTAATTTAATTTTTAAAAATTGTCCAAATATTTTATTCAACACCAAATGTATGTTCTTTCATACTTAATACTAAAATATGAAAAAGATGAAATTAAAGGACACAGGTTTAAATGAACATATTTTTGAATGTAATTGAGATATTGGCTTGAAATTTCTTGTAAAGGGTCGAGAATTTCCATATCTAACTAAAAAAAGATATTAAGGGATAAATATGGACAAATTTGTTGTAGCTATCTGCGACCCTATTAAAATTTTGATATAAATCATAGTTTTAGAAAATTAACAAATATGTAATATATGACAAAATCTTTATTTATGAACAAAACTCAATGAAATCTTCAACGCTTGTTAAACTTGTCATTTCAAATAAGAAAATGCAAAAAAAAAATTAAAAAGGTCAAAGGGAATCCCGCAATTCCCAAAAATAGGAATGAAAATCCCAAAAATGGGATTTTTACATTTTTTCCCATAGGGTCCACATTTCTTTCAGGGCTGGGAAAATACTTTTGGAATAAATAGAAAACATATTGAGGTTTCCAAAACTGCTTTCAGTTTTCTGATGCCAGCTTTGGGATTTTAGAACATGCCGCCCAAAGTTGAAGTTTTGATAAAAAATAGGTCATATTCGGAAGGACGCAGTGGCAACATTTTCCAAAAATGGTACAAGTTTTTTACGCCAAAGCGTTCTGCGTAAAGATACCTTTTAGAAAACTATAAAATTGTTATATGTTCTTAAAGAAAATTTTATTTTATTAATAAAAGAGTTAAGACACATTTTGGGCAAAAAAACGGCAAAAATCTAAAATTTTTTGAATTTTTAAATTAAAAAACGTATATTTTTGGATCTGTAAATGATATTGATCTGAAATTTTTTGTATATTATTTGAAATTTTGTTGTCTAACTAACAAGAAAAACTCGAGTCCATTTGGTCCAAAATTACGCCCGGTATTCAAAAAAAAAAATGGACCAAGGTATGGTAAGTTCAAAGTTCATTTATATGGCAGTGATTTGATGGTGGGTATAAAAGATTCGGCATTAGCCGAATATTACACTCTTACTTGTTAATAGTGAATTTGGACCTCTAAGGGCGAATCTTTAGCAACGGTTCCTAAATGAGAGTCGCGGATATCTAGTGGTCCGTAGTAAAATTCAATGGGGTCTCAGAAGACGAACAAACAAATTATGTACACTTGTTAGAAATTTTAAAAAATATCTCCAAATTTTTTATAAATACTAAATTACAAAATTTTTGTTCAAACAACCTGAAATATTCATCTTAGACCCAACAAAGTATATATTCTGTGTCCTTGTGAAATTTTGAGTCGATTTAGCGATGTTCGTCTATCTATCTGTGTAAAACACGCTCACGTCTAAACTACGCAAATTCACCAAAAATATTTGTTGTTTAGTATTGAAAATTAGCAAAATCGGTTCTCGATGTTAAAGTAAGAAGTTATGAGTAAAAATTTCAGACTACCTCGAATAAAAATTAAGTTTCTTTTCGTAATTCTTAAGCAGCTTCCTCAGAAACTACAAAAGATAATTCTATAGATTTTGTCGCACACTATTTTTTCTACCAGGGATCAAGTATGTTGAAAATCATAACAATTGATTCAAATTTTCCCATACAAAGGTACATATTTCCGGAAATAAGTTTATCCTTAATAACTCCCTAAAACATGCATAAATGTTAATACCCTCACTACTGAAATAAAACTTTTGTCGATTTACCTAAAAATTAGATAGTTAAAAGGGTTATAAAAAAGACGCTTGCTGTTGGAGGGTATTTAAGATTTAGCACAGCCGAAATTGCACTAAAACTTGTTGAATTTTATTGTTTCGGTTGTTTATCAGACCGATTCTAGGCCATTCAAATTTATTGTATCACTTTTATGAAGCAAAGTATTACGTGATTTTTATACCCTGCACCACTTTAGTGGGGAGGGTATATTGGGTTTGTGCTGATGTTTATAACATACAAAAATATTCATTCTATACCCACTTTAAAGTGCACCAATCGGCTTAGTCTAATTTTCAGAGACGATTAAGCTTTGTTCGTCCGTCCGTCCGTGTGGCTGGCTGGCTGTCCATGTAAACCCTGTGCCCAAGGTAATTGGATAAAACTTGGCATAAACGCTTTTGGCCCAAGCCTATTGAAAATAGTTAAAGTCGGTATATTAATTTTAACTAGCCCCCATATAACCGTACACCCCAAATAAGGCCTTTGAGATTATAATTAATTTAAATGATCTATTATGTCAATAAAAGTCGACAAAACTTCGTTTGTGTTCTGTGTGCTTCGCTACCCCAAGCAAAATTAAATACATAATAACAAAAAAAAAAATAATATTTATTTAGTTACTAAATTATAAAATTTTTCTTACGGGTTTATTATAATTGCTCTTAATGATAATATATTTCATTAAAATTCTTAAATAATACATTAATGATCTATTTATTTCTTACTTGCTAAAATTTAATATATACTTTTATTCTCAAAAAATAATTTATATTCTTATGCCAATCTCTATCTATCTATGAAAAATTTGATTTATCTAACAGTTTTCAAGATATACGAAATTTTTTATTTAATTCATATATGTGATGCCAAAACCCCCTTTGAAAGTCCCGTTATTTTCTAAATGTTTACATGAATTTAAACATTTATAAAATTTTAACATTCTAGCTTTAATAGTTTCTTAGATATATGATTTTTTATATTTAATTCATTTGGGGGCTTCAAGCTTCCCAGATAAAAGTCCGCATTTTATCCTCCAAAATGTTCAGATGAATATTGAAGTAATTCATGCAAAATTTGATGAATCTAGTTCTATGTTTTCCTGGATAAACAATATTTTGTATTTTATTCATATGGGATATGTCAAGTTCCCATTAAAAGGTCGCTCGTTATACTCTAAATGTTCAGATAAATGTCAAAATACTTCAAGTAAAATTTAAAGATTCTAGATCTAATAGATTCTCAGATATACGATTTTTTCTATTTTATTTATATGTAATACACAAAATGTTTACATGGATGTTAAAATTATTCTCTTACTGTAATCGATTCAACACAATTTATATCACCCTTCTTCTGTGAAGTTATCAAAGTTTTACCATTCTTATAGGCTGTTACCATGTCTGGACATATTTTTATATTGCAACCTTAAATCAGGTAATTTGTATCATCCGCTAATCGGACATATCTTTTAAAAGTTTCATCCATACCAATAAACTGTGACTTCTGATTTGTCATGTGTAAGGATGATCCACTGTCAACTGCCCAAGCGAAACTATCTTCCGCTGAACTAAAACAATTATTAGCTAAAATTGATGATACAGCGAAACCTGATGTTACATATACTTTATTTTTCATGATTTGAAAATCTTTGACCATGTGGCCTTTTTACCACAATTGTGACAATTATCAGGAACATATTTCATAACATTATTCCCCATATTGTTATAGTTAGCATTCTCCTTTTTGTTATTTTGAAATTTGTGTACCTTGGGAGCACTACCATCAACACCATCTTCTTCAAACTTGTCTCCAATTTCTAGGAGTATTGAGCGTAAAACATTGAGAGTTGGAAATTCGATGGC
>NC_060954.1:24240946-24264157 GCF_022045245.1 Lucilia cuprina
AAAGTATTGTGTCATGGCCAAATAATAATTGAATCGAATATTCTTCCACTTGGAGAGTTAACAGAAGAAGCCCAGGAAGCGAGGAATCGAGATTTTAAGCATGTTCAATTTTTCAGCTTAAGAAAATGCTCCAGGCAATCACAGAATGAAGATCCTGTTATTTCAACTATGCGAAAAAGATGGATTTGTTATGAAACTCTATCATCTCAAAACGAGGAAGATTTAAAGGACTTATATTACCCTCAGGATATGTATACCGATATGACAGATTATTTTATAGAAAATAAGTAGTGTTAGGAATTAACTATATAAGTAGGTTGTAAGAATTAATTGTATTATGTTTAAGATAAACAGTTCAAATAAAAAAGCTATTATACTAACTGATGATATTGTATTAAATTGTGTTTTATATTTCGGTGGGCGGGAAAGGTGGTTTGTGTGGGGTGATTTAGGTGTTGTTGTGCGCGGCTCATAATAAAATTATATTTTTTATTGTATATACAATGTTATAGTCTTTAATAAAATAATTAACTAAATAATTTTTAAAAATTGTCCAAATATTTTATTCAACACCAAATGTATGTTCTTCTGTCATACTTAATACTAAAATATGAAAAAGGTGAAATTAAAGGACACAGGTTTAAATGAACATATTTTTGAATGTAATTGAGATATTGGCTTGAAATTTTTTGTAAAGGGTCAAGAATTTCCATATCTAACTAAAAAAAGATATTAAGGGATAAATATGGACTAAATTGTTGTAGCTATCTGCGACCCTATTAAAATTTTGATATAAATCATAGTTTTAGAAATTTAACAAATATGTAATATATGACAAAATCTTTATTTATGAACAAAACTCAATGAAATCTTCAACGCTTGTTAAATTTGTCATTTCAAATAAGAAAATGAAAAAAAAAATTGAAAAGGTCAAAGGGAATCCCGCAATTCCCAAAAATAGGAATGAAAATCCCAAAAATGGGATTTTTACATTTTTTCCCATAGGGTCCACATTTCTTTCGGAAGGATGTTTTGGAGTAAATAGAAAACATATTGAGGTTTCCAAAACTGCTTTCAGTTTTCTGATCCCAGCTTTGGGATTTTAGAACATGTCGCCCAAAGTTGAAGTTTTGATAAAAAAAATAGGTCATATTCGGAAGGATGCAGTGGCAACATTTTCAAAAAATAGGACAAGTTTTTTACGCCAAAGCGTTCTGCGTAAATATACCTTTTAGAAAACTATAAAATTGTTATATGTTCTTAAAGAAAATTTTATTTTATTAATAAAAGAGTTAAGACACATTTTGGGCAAAAAAACGGCAAAAATCTAAAATTTTTTGAATTTTTAAATTAAAAAACGTATATTTTTGGATCTGTAAATGATATTGATCTGAAATTTTTTGTATATTATTGGGAATTTTGTTGTCTAAGTGACATTCAAAAAAAGGCGGACCAAGGTATGGTAAATTTTGTATCACTAAATTTTTAAATGCCTATAACTCGGATATTATAAGAGATAAGTAGTATGTCCAAGCATGTTTTTTCAAGATCTCGTCGAGCGCTTTCAAATCTTTGTATTTGGGTGAAAAACAAAAAAATGGCACAAGTTTAAAAATTTTACATGTCGTAGTTACCCTATTTTGAGCCGCCACAGCTCCGTACCTGGGGTTCACGCCAAATTTTATCCCGATCGGATCAGCCGTTTAGAAACGCCAGATTTATTTCCAAAAAATTTCCATTCTGCCCCACTGTGCAGCAGCTAAAAAGAACGTTGTATGATCACGTGGTTTTTTCAAATGATCAGTATGCTCGAGCGAAGACTATAATTTCTCTGGATATTGTGCGTATGGTAAAGAATATACAGTCATCTAAGGAAATTTGGATTTATCTGAAGAACACGTACGATCGCAAGTCTACAAAAAAAGGCCAAATTGTTTAGGAAATTGCTGAATTTCTAAATGCCAGATAATCTGAAAATATCACAATATTTGGTGGAATTTGATGTTGCAGTATCTGAATTTATAGAAATTGTAGCTGATATTAATGAAGATTTTTTAACAGCAGTTGAAACTGCCATCGAATTTCCAACTCTCAATGTTTTACGCTCAATACTCCTAGAAATTGGAGACAAGTTTGAAGAAGATGGTGTTGATGGTAGTGCTCCCAAGGTACACAAATTTCAAAATAACAAAAAGGAGAATGCTAACTATAACAATATGGGGAATAATGTTATGAAATATGTTCCTGATAATTGTCACAATTGTGGTAAAAAGGCCACATGGTCAAAGATTTTCAAATCATGAAAAATAAAGTATATGTAACATCAGGTTTCGCTGTATCATCAATTTTAGCTAATAATTGTTTTAGTTCAGCGGAAGATAGTTTCGCTTGGGCAGTTGACAGTGGATCATCCTTACACATGACAAATCAGAAGTCACAGTTTATTGGTATGGATGAAACTTTTAAAAGATATGTCCGATTAGCGGATGATACAAATTACCTGATTTAAGGTTGCAATATAAAAATATGTCCAGACATGGTAACAGCCTATAAGAATGGTAAAACTTTGATAACTTCACAGAAGAAGGGTGATATAAATTGTGTTGAATCGATTACAGTAAGAGAATAATTTTAACATCCATGTAAACATTTTGTGTATTACATATAAATAAAATAGAAAAAATCGTATATCTGAGAATCTATTAGATCTAGAATCTTTAAATTTTACTTGAAGTATTTTGACATTTATCTGAACATTTAGAGTATAACGAGCGACCTTTTAATGGGAACTTGACATATCCCATATGAATAAAATACAAAATATTGTTTATCCAGGAAAACATAGAACTAGATTCATCAAATTTTGCATGAATTACTTCAATATTCATCTGAACATTTTGGAGGATAAAATGCGGACTTTTATCTGGGAAGCTTGAAGCCCCCAAATGAATTAAATATAAAAAATCATATATCTAAGAAACTATTAAAGCTAGAATGTTAAAATTTTATAAATGTTTAAATTCATGTAAACATTTAGAAAATAACGGGACTTTCAAAGGGGGTTTTGGCATCACATATATGAATTAAATAAAAAATTTCGTATATCTTGAAAACTGTTAGATAAATCAAATTTTTCATAGATAGATAGAGATTGGCATAAGAATATAAATTATTTTTTGAGAATAAAAGTATATATTAAATTTTAGCAAGTAAGAAATAAATAGATCATTAATGTATTATTTAAGAATTTTAATGAAATATATTATCATTAAGAGCAATTATAATAAACCCGTAAGAAAAATTTTATAATTTAGTAACTAAATAAATATTATTTTTTTTTTTTGTTATTATGTATTTAATTTTGCTTGGGGTAGCGAAGCACACAGAACACAAACGAAGTTTTGTCGACTTTTATTGACATAATAGATCATTTAAATTAATTATAATCTCAAAGGCCTTATTTGGGGTGTACGGTTATATGGGGGCTAGTTAAAATTAATATACCGACTTTAACTATTTTCAATAGGCTTGGGCCAAAAGCGTTTATGCCAAGTTTTATCCAATTACCTTGGGCACAGGGTTTACATGGACAGCCAGCCAGCCACACGGACGGACGGACGAACAAAGCTTAATCGTCTCTGAAAATTAGACTAAGCCGATTGGTGCACTTTAAAGTGGGTATAGAATGAATATTTTTGTATGTTATAAACATCAGCACAAACCCAATATACCCTCCCCACTAAAGTGGTGCAGGGTATAAAAATCACGTAATACTTTGCTTCATAAAAGTGATACAATAAATTTGAATGGCCTAGAATCGGTCTGATAAACAACCGAAACAATAAAATTCAACAAGTTTTAGTGCAATTTCGGCTGTGCTAAATCTTAAATACCCTCCAACAGCAAGCGTCTTTTTTATAACCCTTTTAACTATCTAATTTTTAGGTAAATCGACAAAAGTTTTATTTCAGTAGTGAGGGTATTAACATTTATGCATGTTAATACCATCGCCATCGAATTTCCAACTCTCAATGCCATCGAATTTCCAACTCTCAATGTTTTACGCTCAATACTCCTAGAAATTGGAGACAAGTTTGAAGAAGATGGTGTTGATGGTAGTGCTCCCAAGGTACACAAATTTCAAAATAACAAAAAGGAGAATGCTAACTATAACAATATGGGGAATAATGTTATGAAATATGTTCCTGATAATTGTCACAATTGTGGTAAAAAGGCCACATGGTCAAAGATTTTCAAATCATGAAAAATAAAGTATATGTAACATCAGGTTTCGCTGTATCATCAATTTTAGCTAATAATTGTTTTAGTTCAGCGGAAGATAGTTTCGCTTGGGCAGTTGACAGTGGATCATCCTTACACATGACAAATCAGAAGTCACAGTTTATTGGTATGGATGAAACTTTTAAAAGATATGTCCGATTAGCGGATGATACAAATTACCTGATTTAAGGTTGCAATATAAAAATATGTCCAGACATGGTAACAGCCTATAAGAATGGTAAAACTTTGATAACTTCACAGAAGAAGGGTGATATAAATTGTGTTGAATCGATTACAGTAAGAGAATAATTTTAACATCCATGTAAACATTTTGTGTATTACATATAAATAAAATAGAAAAAATCGTATATCTGAGAATCTATTAGATCTAGAATCTTTAAATTTTACTTGAAGTATTTTGACATTTATCTGAACATTTAGAGTATAACGAGCGACCTTTTAATGGGAACTTGACATATCCCATATGAATAAAATACAAAATATTGTTTATCCAGGAAAACATAGAACTAGATTCATCAAATTTTGCATGAATTACTTCAATATTCATCTGAACATTTTGGAGGATAAAATGCGGACTTTTATCTGGGAAGCTTGAAGCCCCCAAATGAATTAAATATAAAAAATCATATATCTAAGAAACTATTAAAGCTAGAATGTTAAAATTTTATAAATGTTTAAATTCATGTAAACATTTAGAAAATAACGGGACTTTCAAAGGGGGTTTTGGCATCACATATATGAATTAAATAAAAAATTTCGTATATCTTGAAAACTGTTAGATAAATCAAATTTTTCATAGATAGATAGAGATTGGCATAAGAATATAAATTATTTTTTGAGAATAAAAGTATATATTAAATTTTAGCAAGTAAGAAATAAATAGATCATTAATGTATTATTTAAGAATTTTAATGAAATATATTATCATTAAGAGCAATTATAATAAACCCGTAAGAAAAATTTTATAATTTAGTAACTAAATAAATATTATTTTTTTTTTTGTTATTATGTATTTAATTTTGCTTGGGGTAGCGAAGCACACAGAACACAAACGAAGTTTTGTCGACTTTTATTGACATAATAGATCATTTAAATTAATTATAATCTCAAAGGCCTTATTTGGGGTGTACGGTTATATGGGGGCTAGTTAAAATTAATATACCGACTTTAACTATTTTCAATAGGCTTGGGCCAAAAGCGTTTATGCCAAGTTTTATCCAATTACCTTGGGCACAGGGTTTACATGGACAGCCAGCCAGCCACACGGACGGACGGACGAACAAAGCTTAATCGTCTCTGAAAATTAGACTAAGCCGATTGGTGCACTTTAAAGTGGGTATAGAATGAATATTTTTGTATGTTATAAACATCAGCACAAACCCAATATACCCTCCCCACTAAAGTGGTGCAGGGTATAAAAATCACGTAATACTTTGCTTCATAAAAGTGATACAATAAATTTGAATGGCCTAGAATCGGTCTGATAAACAACCGAAACAATAAAATTCAACAAGTTTTAGTGCAATTTCGGCTGCTGTGCTAAATCTTAAATACCCTCCAACAGCAAGCGTCTTTTTTATAACCCTTTTAACTATCTAATTTTTAGGTAAATCGACAAAAGTTTTATTTCAGTAGTGAGGGTATTAACATTTATGCATGTTTTAGGGAGTTATTAAGGATAAACTTATTTCCGGAAATATGTACCTTTGTATGGGAAAATTTGAATCAATTGTTATGATTTTCAACATACTTGATCCCTGGTAGAAAAAATAGTGTGCGACAAAATCTATAGAATTATCTTTTGTAGTTTCTGAGGAAGCTGCTTAAGAATTACGAAAAGAAACTTAATTTTTATTCGAGGTAGTCTGAAATTTTTACTCATAACTTCTTACTTTAACATCGAGAACCGATTTTGCTAATTTTCAATACTAAACAACAAATATTTTTGGTGAATTTGCGTAGTTTAGACGTGAGCGTGTTTTACACAGATAGATAGACGAACATCGCTAAATCGACTCAAAATTTCACAAGGACACAGAATATATACTTTGTTGGGTCTAAGATGAATATTTCAGGTTGTTTGAACAAAAATTTTGTAATTTAGTATTTATAAAAAATTTGGAGATATTTTTTAAAATTTCTAACAAGTGTACATAATTTGTTTGTTCGTCTTCTGAGACCCCATTGAATTTTACTACGGACCACTAGATATCCGCGACTCTCATTTAGGAACCGTTGCTAAAGATTCGCCCTTAGAGGTCCAAATTCACTATTAACAAGTAAGAGTGTAATATTCGGCTAATGCCGAATCTTTTATACCCACCATCAAATCACTGCCATATAAATGAACTTTGAACTTACCATACCTTGGTCCATTTTTTTTTTTGAATACCGGGCGTAATTTTGGACCAAATGGACTCGAGTTTTTCTTGTTAGTTAGACAACAAAATTTCAAATAATATACAAAAAATTTCAGATCAATATCATTTACAGATCCAAAAATATACGTTTTTTAATTTAAAAATTCAAAAAATTTTAGATTTTTGCCGTTTTTTTGCCCAAAATGTGTCTTAACTCTTTTATTAATAAAATAAAATTTTCTTTAAGAACATATAACAATTTTATAGTTTTCTAAAAGGTATCTTTACGCAGAACGCTTTGGCGTAAAAAACTTGTACCATTTTTGGAAAATGTTGCCACTGCGTCCTTCCGAATATGACCTATTTTTTATCAAAACTTCAACTTTGGGCGGCATGTTCTAAAATCCCAAAGCTGGCATCAGAAAACTGAAAGCAGTTTTGGAAACCTCAATATGTTTTCTATTTATTCCAAAAGTATTTTCCCAGCCCTGAAAGAAATGTGGACCCTATGGGAAAAAATGTAAAAATCCCATTTTTGGGATTTTCATTCCTATTTTTGGGAATTGCGGGATTCCCTTTGACCTTTTTAATTTTTTTTTTGCATTTTCTTATTTGAAATGACAAGTTTAACAAGCGTTGAAGATTTCATTGAGTTTTGTTCATAAATAAAGATTTTGTCATATATTACATATTTGTTAATTTTCTAAAACTATGATTTATATCAAAATTTTAATAGGGTCGCAGATAGCTACAACAAATTTGTCCATATTTATCCCTTAATATCTTTTTTTAGTTAGATATGGAAATTCTCGACCCTTTACAAGAAATTTCAAGCCAATATCTCAATTACATTCAAAAATATGTTCATTTAAACCTGTGTCCTTTAATTTCATCTTTTTCATATTTTAGTATTAAGTATGAAAGAACATACATTTGGTGTTGAATAAAATATTTGGACAATTTTTAAAAATTAAATTAAAGTTAATTATTTTATTAAAGACTATTACATTGTATATACAATAAAAAAATATAATTTTTTTATGAGCCACGCACAACAACACCTAAATCACCCCACACAAACCACCTTTCCCGCCCACCGAAATATAAAACACAATTTAATACAATATCATCAGTTAGTATAAAAGCTTTTTTTATTTGAACTGTTTATCTTAAACATAATACAATTAATTCTTACAACCTACTTATATAGTTAATTCCTAACACTATATATACATATCCAGCAGGTAATATAAGTGCTTTAAATCTTCCTCGTTTTGAGATGATAGAGTTTCATGATAGAGTTTCGCATATTTGAAAGAACATGATCAGAAGATAGAAGTACACTTTTAAAAATATCTTCATTCTGTGATTGCCTGGAGCTTTTTCTTGAGCTGAAAAGTTGAACATGCTTAAAATCTCGATTCCTCGCTTCCTGGGCTTCTTCTGTTAACACTCAAGGAAGAATATTCGATTCAATTATTATTTGACCATGACACAATACTTTGTGTACTGTTGGTGTTAGTTCCCTCCATGGATACAGAGATACAAGTAATTTAGAAATTTCAGATGTATATTACCCAAATCGATTTCCATTAATTTTGTGTTAACTCTTAACACCATTAAAATAGTGTTAACTCTTCAAAGCAACTCCTTGTCGATTCCAGTTATTTTTGAAGTAATTTCAAAATCACGAAAAAACTTTCTCGCCGTATTACCGTCATTTGTACTACCGCAACTTGGAAGTGGTTTGTCGATGTTTAATCCCATCTGAACTTTAAATTCTTCTTGGATTCTGCTTTTTTTCCGCAGCTCTCAGTTCTTTCAATTCTTCATTATTTTTTGTTGATTTAGTAAGATTCTCTGGCACACTTCTATATTTGGTGTCGTATGCTATGTGTAAAAAGTAATCCAAAAATCGTATTCTTCTCCAGAAGGAAGAAGTTTCTGTTATGGCATTGCTGACCTTTCCATCAATCATTGTTAAGCTTAGCTGATATGATACGTTAATAGAGAATTCCTTTATTTTTATGCAAATGGGCTCCAGTGCATTTATTTCATCTTTTAAATATTCCACTAAATCTTTTGTTGTTTTCTTTGACTCCTTTATATATTTTAATCCAATTGGTCTACAAAAATTTTTTGAACCCGGAGATGTATTGATCCATATATCTTCAAATGAATTTCCGATGCTTGACGATGATGGATTAGATAATATGAACGAATTCGTAATGGCACTAATGATGACATAAATACACTTTTGTAGTCTGCTAATGTCCGACTTCCACAAGCTTGTTTGTATTCTGGAAGTGCTGATAAACCGTCACATCCCCACTTACACATTAAGACAACATCACAGTTATGAATTTTCCTTAGTTGGTCTTCTGAAAAGTCTGACACAATTCTTGATGCTGTGTTTTCGAGCAAAGATGATATATCAATACAAGCTTCCACATCATTAACAGCAATAGGTGATGGTAGGATAGCTTGTTTTTTTCCTGGATCGCCTTGTATGATGGTAATATATTGTGTCCTTTTTCATGGAGAGCTTTCCTTAATATTTGGTACTTATTTCGACTGAGACCCAGTTCCAACATAAGCGCTATTGCTTTCTCTTCATGGTATACTTTCCACAATTCGCTTAAGTCGTTTTGGTGATGCATTAGGAAGAATAGTTGCAATATGTACGACATCCATAGGTTGGTTTTCCTTTTTCAGCATTTCGTTAAATGTATCAGCAATTTCCTCATTTGAGATTGAAAAAAGTTTTTGTGTGACCCTCTTTTTTTTTACCTTGAACATAAGTCTTCGTATGACTTGCAAGGCGCTCCTGCTGATGTGTTGTAAGTTGAGATTTCCGTAGTAGTTTCCATCCAACTACAAAATTTTAATCGAAATTTCTTTTGATTTCCATTCACAGACTTACTTTTTACATCAAAAATGTTTTCAATTTTTGATATGCCTGTTTTGTCTACTTTTCTACTATATGTAGTTTTTATATAATGTGAAATGTCTTCAATTCTTTCTGACCCTTTTGAAGATACACTCCATAAAACGGAACACAACTCTTCGTACTTTAATGTAATCTTCATTGTAGATTTATTAAATATGGTACCTAAAATCTGAGAAGTTTACTTATATACCAATTCTTGTCATTTCCGATACAGGTATTCCAAAGTAAAAAATTACGAACTGTCTACCTATTAACATTTAGGACTATATGACTATAACCTGTAATTCAGTCATTGATATTTCTTATTAGTGAATGAATCGAAATTATCATTACCTGTATATTTTTACCTACATGATCATAAACGAAACAGAACGAAATGATCTGTCGAAAAAATTTAAGCATAATAGGACCTTTCAATTATAAGGATAAGCAAACAAATAGAAAATAGGTAAATATAAGATTTAAACATGTTCTGTCATATTTAATACTAAAATATGAAAAATATGAAATTAAAGGATACAGGTTTAAATGAACATATTTTTGAATGTAATTGAGATATTGGCTTGAAATTTTTTGTAAAGGGTCGAGAATTTCCATATCTAACTAAAATAGATATTAAGGGATAAATATGGACTAAATTGTTGTAGCTATCTGCGACCCTATTAAAATTTTGATATAAATCATAGTTTTAGAAATTTAACAAATATGTAATATATGACAAAATCTTTACTTATGAACAAAACTCAATGAAATCTTCAACGCTTGTTAAATTTGTCATTTCAAATAAGAAGATGCAAAAAAAATTGAAAATGTCAGAGGTCATCCCGCAATTCCTAAAAATAGGAATGAAAATCCCAAAAATGGGATTTTTACATTTTTGCCCATAGGGTCCACATTTCTTTCAGGGCTGGGAAAATACTTTTGGAGTAAATAGAAAACATATTGAGGTTTCCAAAACTGCTTTCAGTTTTCTGATCCCAGCTTTGGGATTTTAGAACATGTCGCCCAAAATTGAAGTTTTGATAAAAAAATAGGTCATATTCGGAAGGACGCAGTGGCAACATTTTCAAAAAATAGGACAAGTTTTTTACGCCAAAGCGTTCTGCGTAAAGATACCTTTTAGAAAACTATAAAATTGTTATATGTTCTTAAAGAAAATTTTATTTTATTAATAAAAGAGTTAAGACACATTTTGGGCAAAAAAACGGCAAAAATCTTAAACTTTTTGAATTTATAAATTAAAAAACGTATATTTTTGGATCTGTAAATGACATTGATCTGAAATTTTTTGTATATTATTGGAAAATTGAGTCCATTTGGTCCAAAATTACGCCCGGTATTCAAAAAAAGGCGGACCAAGGTATGGTAAATTTTGTATCACTAAATTTTTAAAGGCCTATAAATCGGATATTATAAGAGATAAGTAGTATGTCCAAGTATGTTTTTCAAGATCTCGTCAAGCGCATTCAGAAAATATAAAAATGTTTGTATTTGGGTGAAAAAAAAATGGCACGAGTTTAAAAATTTTACATGTCGTAGGTACTCTACTTTGAGCCGCCACAGCTACGTCCCTGGAGCATCTGCGGAGTTCATCTTCAAAACTTAAACTCGAATACTCCGGATCAGCCGTTTAGAAATGCCAGATTTATTTCCAAAAAATTTCCATTCTGCCCCACTGTGTGCTGTAGCATTACCATTGATAACTACGACTTCCAGTTTGGATTCCTCAATATTGCCTCCATCTGCGGATACCACATGGAAAAATTCTTTCCATTCAGCAACTGTATTCTTACTGCTAGTTATAAAATAAATAATTTTATATAGTATAAAAACGATACAGTTTATTTTCTACAGATTTCGTACCGAATTCTGTCCTACAATTTTGCACATTTTCGGAATTTCTTCAGACAAAGAATTTCGAATTCTGAGCAACCTTCCATACGATTTTTGTAGCGAATTCGAACGGAATTCGGATACGAAATTTGCAATTTGTGCATATTGCCGGTATGATTTAAATTGTTTAGCGGGAATAGTATAATTATTTTTTGATGAAATTTTCAGAGGTTGTCTCGGATTTTTGTTTATATCTACCTTATTTATGAACGGATTTGAAATAGGAATTATAGAAGATTTGGATCCCTAAGATATCTGGGGGTCTTCAGAAAACTGATTTCAACGGACAGACGAACATGACTTAATCTACTCCTCTATTGTGGAAATTACAAACGGATTGGTAAACTTATATATACTCTACTCACGACGGTGAAGTGTATAAAAAAGTACCAAAAAGTCGCCTCACCTAATCCAGGCTCTACATACCTAATCCAGGCTACATACTTAATTTCAATATTATAAAGAATTCAAAAAGTACCTTTTGTAGGAAAAAAGTCCTCACTTATAATACATGTTTTGATATCTTATTGTTCCAAATAATTTTTCATCCGAAAAATTTCCAAGTCCTGATCCATAAAACCCTAGGTTTGAGAAATAATATTTAGAATATTATGAATATTTTTTATTTCAGAGATGTTTTCAATTACACGGTTTTAAAGATATAATGATGATAACATGACATTTTATGGGCGTGATTTCTCGTACAGGTAGCGAAATGATTTCTCTATCAAGTATTGTCGACTTGTGCTTAAAGAAGAATGCGTTATCCGCATAAAATGTGACTTGAACTCTTTGCCAATGTACAGTGACTTTGGAACTTAAATTTGAATTTTAAAATTCCTACAAATTATTTTACAGCGTGGTTTTTGCTATTTACACAAAACGCTATGAAGTTAATTTAATAATATTGTTCAAAAAACTGATGTTAAAATATATGTATTGGAATATTTACATTTAAAATTAACTAGATTAACGTGTTGAAAATGAATAAAGGGTCACCTACACATGTATGATTCTGAAATATATTTTTTATTTCTTTTAAACAAGAACACTTTTACTTACAATTTAACAAGCTTATTATGAAATGTATTTCAATATTTAGTTATGAGGCAGATCATTATCCGCCTAAAATAAAAGATTTTATTTTAGTTCATATACATGCAATAACAAGTATGAATTCGTAGTCGGGCGTAGCCGACCATATGATACCCTATACCAGTCAGTATTTTAAAAATAGGGATTATTAAAAAAAAAACATTTTATTTGTTTTTTAACTTTATTTTGGAATATTTATTTTTTTTTTTTTTGCAAAAAAGAGATTTTTACAAGAAGGCTCAAAGGGGAGTAGGGGAAGTTAAGTCTACTTCAAAGTTATTTATGTAAAATTTAATTTTTCTAAGTGAATTTTTACCTTTAAGTCGTTTTCTGAAGGGGAGTTTGTATGGGGGCTAGGGTCAAATGAAGCCCGATCATTACAAAAATCGGTAGTGTCATATATAGTTATATATATAAAAATGTATGTGTGTTTGTTTGTATGTTTGGACGTTATAGACTACTAAAAGGCCGAACCGTTTTTCATGAAATTTTTACAACGTATTTCTGTATGTTTGGAATAGGTAATAGGCTACTTTTTATTTTGAAATTTCAAGTGAGCGAGGAGCCACGCCCACATTAAGAAAATATAAAATTCGTATATTTCAGATAATATAACAGTTAGAGTCCTCAAATTTTGTCCGAGCCACTTTAGTGTCAATATGATTATTTAGGAAAAAAGTGCGCAGACTAGCGTTAGGGGGCGTGGCACCTCCCATATAAATTAAATACAAAAATTCGTTTAACTTGGAAACTATTACCGTTAGAATCTTAAAATTTTGCATTAATAACTTTTACATCCATGTAAACATTTTAGGTAATAAATTGGCGGACTACCCGTGAGGTAAGCGGCACCTCCCATATTAATTAAATAAAAAATTTGTTGATCTTGAAAAAATATAACAGTCAATATGATTATTTGGGATAAAAGAGGGCGGTTTATTTTGGAAACTATTACAGTTAGAATCTTAAAATTTTGCACGAATAACTTTAACTTCCATGGAGCCTGGATTAGGTGGTACTTTTTTATACACTACACCTTCATGAGAAGAGTATATATGAGTTTGTCAATGCGTTTGTAATTTCCACAATAGCGGAATAGATTAAGTCGTGTCCGTCTGTCAGTTGAAATTAGTTTTCTGAAAACCCCCAGATATTTTCAGAATCTAGATCTTCAATAATTCTGTCAGACATGCTTTCGAGAAGTTTCCTATCGCAATAGTAGGTCGAAAGTCTACTAGCGATATCAATGGTAGCTGATATCAATTAAGATTTTTTAACAGTGAGGATCACTGTTAAAATATATTTCATTGGCTTACCAATGAAATATATAGCAATAAAAGCAGCATTTGACACTGACAACGAATTTCCAACTCTCAATATTTTACGCTCAACACTCCTAGAAATTGGTGACAAGTTTGAAGAAGATGGTGTTGAAGGTAGTGCTCTCAAGATACACAAATTTCAAAACAACAAGAAGAAGCATGGTAAATATAGCAATATGGGGAATAAAGGTATGAAATATGTTCTTTATAATTGTCACAATTGTGGTAAAAAGTCCACATGGCCAAAAAATTTCAAATTATAAAAAATAAAATCAATGAAGTATATGTAACATCAATCAATGTATCTTCAATCCATTAGAAATGATGCTGGCCATGTAGTTTAGAAATCAAATGAAGATTTAGACTTATAGCACATACGATATAGCCATTTGAATATAGCAGATTTAGGAAAGCTTTTATTTAAAGAAATGGTTCAAAGTTTACCCAAATACAAAATTAAGAATATTTTGTACGAAAGTTTTATTCGAGGTAAACAAGAAAAATGTAGTTTAGAAATCAAATGAAGATTTAGACTTATAGCACATATGATATAGCCATTTGAATATAGTAGATTTAGGAAAGCTTTTATTTAAAGAAATGGTTCAAAGTTTACCCAAAGTTTTATTCGAGGTAAACAAGAAAAATGAAATAACATCTACTGAAATATTGAAATTAATACATACAGACTTTTGTGGACCACCTTAAAACAAAACAAAATAGCACAGCGCAGGAACACAACATTAGTCGAAATGGCTAGAACAATGATATTAGAGGCAAAACTTCCGGAATTTTTATGGGCTGAGCTATAATGCAGCCATATGGGAGACCAGTGTAGGTACTATATTGGTTATCTCGGCGTACATGGCTCACGACCACAGTTACCAGCCACCAAACAACCTGGTCTGCAGATCCATAGAGGTGGCAAATTCGAGGAGTATGCCGATCATCATGAGGGCTGATGCTAATGCCCATCACACTGTCTGGGGACATCAACGCTAAAAGTGAGTCAAATTTTAACTTCATTCTAAGCACTAATCATGATATTCAAAATTCTGGATCCGAACCTGAATTCAGAGCAGAAGGGAATTTCTTGATGTTACGCTTGTTAGCTCCATCCATGATAGGATAAGGGAATGGAAAGTCTCAAGTAAGTGCTCTTTTTCTGACCATTAGTACATCGATTTTGAAATCATAACTGACAAAGGAAAACGGGATATTGACAACTACAACATGCCTACATGAAGAAAAAATTTGTTGATTACACTCGCTAGTATGTCATATTGAAAAGACAATAGCGCAAGAGAAATATGCACTAATTGCCTTTTGGACATCGGGGGGGCTATCAACAATGTTCACCGATCTGACCGGCCCTAACCGGTCTGGGTATAAACCAACCAATAACAGCTTTCATCAAGAGATTATTGACCCAATGGATCATTATCTTCGAAATTGGGGCAGCAAATGTAACAAAAGTGGCAAATCGCTGTACCCCACAATGTGGAGTTCTATCTCTATCTCTTCTGTGGAACCTAGCGTTGAACCCACTTCTCATGTATCTTAGATCTATGGCAGGGGTTGGCAAACTTTTGAATCGGAAGAGCCAAAATTTACAGTTTACAAAACATGGGTTTTAGAAGAGCCACAAAATGTTCATTTATTGAAACATTACAAATACTTTATGAATTGACTTCAAAAACACTTTTGTTTTAATTATATACATTTTTGACCGCAAATACTTTTTTAATTTTTATATGTCTTTTTTTAATATTTGTTATATAACATAAACATAAACATTTATTAGAGTTGGGCAAATGTGATATCACATGCAGTGATAAATAGCATTTGTCATAATAAAGTATAAGTGTCATAGTGGCAGCAATAGAGAAAAAAATTTGCAGAATTTTTTTATGCAAACAGAAATTATACTGTGAAGTATTGCCACTCATATTAGTTAAGTGACTTAATAATAGCAGTAAGCGACGAAATTCGACACAAACAAGTTTTATAAATTTTATTTCATCTAATCGAATCGAATATATATATATATATAATATATATAATATATATATATATATATATATATATATATATATATATATAATTATATATATATATATATATATATATATTTCTGTTTCGTTTAGATGAAATAAAATTTATTTATATACATACATACATTTTTAAAGAAAAAAGTCAACAAATTTTTGATTTTGCAATAATATTCAAAAATTTTAAATCTTGAGTTACAAAATATTTTTGATAGATATCCCACTCACATCTCACTAAGCGACCAAAAAGGTTTTAAAGGAAAAAACCTAAGCTTTTTTGAGCAAAAACAAAAAAAATAAAAAATGGGTCCATTTTTTAAAAAAAAAAAGGTCAACAAAGTTTTTGATTTTGCAAAAAAATCAATAATTTTAAATCTTAAGTTACAAATATTTTTTTGATAGATAACCCACTCGCATCCCAGGAAAAGACTTAAGCTTTCTTAAAAAAAAATAAAAAAGGGCCATTTTAAAAAGAGTCAAAAATGTTTTTGATTTAAAAAAATCAAAAATATTTTATTAAATTTTTTTAATTTTTTTTTTTCGAAAGATTGCATAAATAGCTATCTAAACTATTTGGGACACATTTTGCTATAGGTAATAAGTTACATGGATGAGAAAAAACACCTGCATGGCCAAAATGTCAAAAAAATGCCTCTAACTTAGAAAGTTCACGAGCGATCTTGTTGAAAAATTGAATTTTTAAGCAAAAGTAAGTGTTACCTTTTGTGATTTTTATTCTTTCAAAGTGCAACAACAAATTTAAAGTAAAAAAAAAATCATCATATAATATAAAGTGCAAGAACAACAACTTGTTTATACAGTTATTACTTTTGTACATTTAAATATCCCTGCTTAAATCAAACGACATCCACATCGATATTATTTCAGTAAATTGAGTGCAATTAGTAAAAATCATTTAACATTAACTCATCATTACATTTCTTCATCTGAGTGTTATTCATTTATACTTGCCAAAGTTGCTAAGTCGCGATCAAACGCAACATCAACTCCATGTCAACATACTTGAGAGAGCCGTATGATTGAAATCATTTAATCTCTGTCTCTCAACTCAGCTTGATGTTGTGATCAAACGTAAACACAGCATTAATAAAAAGAGAAGTGTATATCAGCTACTCCAACAACATACAACTGGAACTTGTGAAAACAATCAAAACAAAAAAAAACTTTTATACATATATACATTTGTATCTGCAGTGAATATCATAGTATCTTTTCATAACTTTGCAAATGCAAACAAATGATATACCAGTAAACATTTTTTTAATATTTCATAACCCAGTGAACATTTCTTCTGAAATTATTTTCTGCCATTTATTTGTGTTTAAAATTAAAATAATATAAACTTATTTTTAATAACCTTAATTGGGAAAGTTGATACTAAATTAAAAATTACATAAGAGTTTGAAATCAAGTGAAGATAATGTCGATAAACATTTATTTTGGAGTAGAATAATTTTAATTTACTACCAATAACTTATATTGAGCTATTTAAAAAAAAAATTTTTTGTGAATTGCTACAAACACAACACGTTGAAATGAACTAATGAGGATTGAAAATAAACCTGAATGAGAAAGCGGAATCCCCATCAAACATTTTTAAACAGTGTTTAAGTACATTTAATAAGATTTACGTTTTTTTAGTAATAACTGTAACACTTTTACATAGTTTTCACTATATTACCATTGCACTTTGAGAGCATATTGTTTACTATTTTTTTTTTTTTGATCTATAAACAAATCTTATCAAAATTTGAACGAGAAT
Source organism: Lucilia cuprina (assembly GCF_022045245.1). NCBI lineage: Eukaryota > Metazoa > Arthropoda > Insecta > Diptera > Calliphoridae > Lucilia > Lucilia cuprina. The sequence continues at coordinate 24,258,700 of NC_060954.1, forward strand.
TTATTTCGGATAATATTTACGGATTAAAGAAAGAAAAGTCATTATTTTTCTCTTCGCGCCTTTAATATTGTTCGAATTACCTTGAGATTTCTAAACCGTTTTGGCCCACTTGGGTTGCCCGTTGAGCTCATCATGTCTGTACTAGACTCATTTATTCGTGCTTCGGATCGCGTAGTAGAGTTCCAAGCATATTTTGAAACGCTTTCTGCAGACATTCACTCAGTACATACATTAGAAGTACAGAAGGATGAGATTGTGCGTCTATGGTCCGACTTTAGGGCTTGTTATGATGACATCTTAAATAAATTTAATGAATTAGAAGAGGAAGTTCAAGTAGAAACACTAAAATCACGATTTTTCTCTACATTCGAAGCTCATGTTAAGGTTTTGTCAAAATCGAATGAGCTTTTAGATATTCTTTGTCAAAGAGCTGGTCCTAGTACTGCACCCAATCCCCCTCCTATCCCTTTAATTGAAGCTTCTCCGAATATATCTTTACCACCTTGTGACACTGAAATATTTCATGGTGACTATCAGTCATGGCCCACCTTCCGTGACATGTTCACGGCCTTATATCGGAACAGCACACGATTATCGCCTGTTGAGAAAATGTGTCACCTTTTAAAGAAAACCCAGGGCGAGGCTCGCGAGCTACTACGAACATGTCCCATAACAAATGACGGATTTGAAATGGCGTGGGCAAACCTTGTAAACAGATACGAAAACAAGCGAATCTTAATAAATGCTCAATTAAAGACTCTTTTTAACATTTCCCCAATTACTAAAGAGACAGGTAGTAACATTCGACGTATTCAACGCACAATCAGCGATTGTGTTACAAATTTGTCTCTTTTACAAATCGATACTGCGAACTGGGATATTATATTTGTGTACATTTGTTCCACTTGCCTTCCAGAAGTCACTCTTAGTTTTTGGGAACAATCGTTACCCAATAGTACCGAATTGCCGACTTGGAAGCAAATGGATGTATTTTTGACATCTCGGTTCCAAACACTAGAGTCAGTTGCAGATATTCGCACCACATTCACCAACTCTAATACTTCTCATCCAAATAAGTACCCTAACACAAAAAAATCAGAAAAGAAGAAGCTAAACAGCTACAATAACAAGGTTTCTGTCAATAAGAATGCCAAATGTTCTATATGTTCCGAACCGCACCCCCTTAGACTATGTCCTACTTTTTTCGGAATGTCTGTTGAAGATCGTTATGCAATCGTGAGAAAACAGAAACGATGCACTAACTGCCTTGGGACTTCACATAAAATAAAAACTTGTAGGAGTCAATATATTTGTTTCTTGTGTAAGGGTAAACACCATTCATTGCTCCACCGCACCGAAAGTTCTAAACCCCAAACATCTACTCGAACAGTGGTTAATACCCCGAATAATAATTGTGTGAATAACACCCTTGAAACTTCAGACTTAAATCTGAATCCATCCACTTCTGCTGCAGCAGCAGCCCAAATTAGACAAGCCTTTTTTACCCAGTTACAGTCCACCTCGAATTCAAGCGTTTTGCTTGGAACTGCCTTGGTCGATATATATTCACACAATCTAAAGTACACCGTCAGAGCCTTAATAGATTCAGCATCTGAGGCCACCTTTATATCACGAAAACTTCAACATAAACTTTCCCTCAAAACTCAACCTTCACAGACGGACGTCCATGGCTTAAACGATGCGTTAACGGCAACATCTACGCAGTTATGTCATATTCGCATAGGTTCGCCAATTGATAACGCGTTCGAGATATATGCTAACGCGTTCGTAGTAAAAAAAGTTAACTAGCCAACTTCCGTACTATCCATTAGCCGAGCTAAAAGCAAGCGTTTTTTCCGACTTAAAAATGGCTGACACATATCGTAGTAAGAATTCTGAAATCGAATTACTTATTGGCGGAGATGTTTATCCCAAGATTATGCTAACTGGTTTACGGTGGGATAGCAGCAAATCATTATTAGCTCAACAGACAGTCTTCGGTTGGATTATTACCGGTAAAGTTGCCACACAACACAGTAGTCGTTCTGTTTCATCCTTTTACAATGAGGTAGCGTTGAATAATCAACTCCAGAAATTCTGGGAACTCGAAGAAGTTCCAAAGGAAACGAAATTATCGGACGAAGATCTTCACTGTGAAAACATTTATAAATCTACTACCTACCGTAATGACACAGGACGTTTTGTGGTTTCGTTGCCATTTCGATACGAATATCCTGAGAATATAAACATTGGGTCCTCTCGTAATATAGCTCTTTCGCAATTCCTACGAAACGAAAGTAGATTGATGAAAAATCCCCTCCTAAAAGCTGAATACGATCGCGTTATTACTGAGTATTCCACTCTGCGTCAAATGTCGAATGTTGCCCCTTCTACTAGCCAAAGTACTTATTATCTTCCTCATCATGCGGTTATTAAACCTGACAGCACAACCACTAAGTTGCGCGTTGTTTTTAACGAGTCTAGCCCCTCATCCAATGGAAAAAGTCTAAATGGTCTCCTCCACCCTGGTCCTACCTTACAGGCAGATTTGACCATACTTGTTTTGCGATGGAGACTATATCGATACGTATTTAATGCCGACATCGAGAAGATGTATCGACAGATTATCGTTAACCCCTCCCATACGCCGTTCCAACGGATAATATTCCGAACAACCCCGAATAAAAACCCGCAAGATTTGGAGTTAAACACAGTAACTTTTGGAGTAAACTGTGCCCCATATCTGGCGATCCGCACACTACTCGAGTTGGCTAATGTATGCGAAAAACACATCCTATTGCAGCAGATATACTCCGCAACTTTATGTACGTGGATGATGTATTAGCCGGCTCTCACACACTTCTTCTGCGCTCAAGGCTAGAGATGAACTTATCGAAGTTCTGCAATCAGCGGGGTTTTCTCTACGCAAATGGACAGCTAACCATGACTATATTCTGAAAAATCTTTCCTCTGATCAGTTGCTAGATACAGAGTTCCTGAAACTTGTATTAGCCGGCTCTCACACACTCTCTTCTGCGCTCAAGGCTAGAGATGAACTTATCGAAGTTATGCAATCAGCGGGGTTTTCTCTACGCAAATGGACAGCTAACCAAGACTATATTCTGAAAAATCTTTCCTCTGATCAGTTGCTAGATACAGAGTTCCTGAAACTATCAGACTCTAGTACTGCGAAAACTCTCGGCTTAAGATGGAATGCAGGACAAGATCACTTCTACTTTAAGCTTCAAACACCCCCTAATCAAAACTCTATAACCAAATGATCAGTTCTTTCTGAGATTGCCAAACTTTTTGACCCCGCCGGTTGGCTGGCTCCCAAAATCATAGTCGCGAAGATGAGCATGCAGCAAATCTGGAAAGACGAAACTAATTGGGATAAAGATCTTAAACCGTCTACATTACTTCAGTGGCAGTCATTTTTAGATGACTACATAAATATAGGACAAGTTAAAGTTCCCCGTTTTGTTGACTTCGATCCGTCGTTTTCTATCGAATTACATGAATTTTGTGACGCTTCCGAGAAAGCTTACGCAGCAACGCTGTATATACGGGCCGAAAACGCTGGCTTTGTATCGTCTCATCTTCTAGTCGCCAAAACTAAAGTGGCCCCGGTGAAATTTGTTTCCCTACCCCGAAAGGAGCTCTGCGGGGCTGAATTAATGGCCAATATGATCCATTCTATCCAATCTCAGCTCAACCTTCGTGATTATAAACTATTTCTGTGGACAGATTCAACCATAGTCTTGGCTTGGCTACAGAAACCCCCCAACAAATGGAAAACTTTTGTAGAGAATCGAGTTTCTTCCATCATTGAAAAGGTTGGAAGTCAATCATGGTCGCATGTTGACTCCAAAAGTAACCCCGCCGATTTGGCATCCCGGGGAATCACAATATCCCAACTCATAAGTAGTGATTTATGGTGGCATGGTCCTTCATGGCTTAGATCTCCTCACTGTGACTGGCCAAAGGGTCCCACGGACTTCTCTACTGAAGAAGAGATTAGGCCTGTTCATGTTCACTTGGTTCAATTGCCAAATAGTGATGTTTTAACGAATTTCTCTGATTTTAGCAAAGCCTTGCGTATTTTCTGTTATATATATCGTTTTTATTACCGGACTTATAGTAAAATGCGTCATAAGTTGGAAACAGGTGACGTTTTTACTCGAGCAGAAGTGCTTAACGCTAAAAATCACTTGATTATTGCTTGCCAGAAACTACACTTTGAGAATGAATATAATGTGCTATCAATATGTTAGAATGGCATTTTATCCCACCAGGTGCGCCGCATATGGGAGGATTCTGGGAGGCCGGAGTCAAGAGTTTCAAGATTCATCTTAAACGAGTTTCTCACAGCCAGAAGTTTGCATTTGAAGAATTTTTGACAATGCTAGCAAGAATAGAATCTTGTTTGAACTCGAGACCACTTGTCCCGTGTAGCGACAACCCCAACGATGTTTGTGCCTTAACCCCCGGTCATTTTCTTGTAGGAAACCCCTTGCTATCACCCCCGGAACCAGATCTTTCGGATCGGTCGTTGAGCTATGTCAATCGGTGGCAAAAATTAAAGATTTTGCATCACCATTTTGCCCTCAGGTGGAAGGAGGAGTACCTAAAAGAGCTCCACAAACGCCTGAAATGGAAATACCCCCAGCGTGATTACGCTATCGGAGACCTCGTAGTTATCCGAAATGAAAATTTACCACCAAATCAATGGCGACTTGGTCGCATAGAAAGTGTCACTCGTGGCACGGACGAACGGGTTAGAGTCGCCGCAATCCGAACCGCCAATGGCATAGTGACTAGGCCTATAGTGAAATTAGTATTATTACCCAACCCCGAACTCCACTAATAACGCCTATTATTTTTATTTACAGCAACCACCATGCCGCGTCAACAACGAAGAAGCCTCTCACCACTAGAAGTAAAAAACCAAAGCTCCCTTCGTCATCAAAGACAAGTCTATAGCTGCCGCCTGTGCCATGGGGACCATACCCTCCGAAAATGCCTAAGATTCAAGAGACTAAATGTTGCTGAGAAACTGAAAGTTGTCAAAAAATTGCGTTTCTGCGAAAGTTGTCTGGCACATTCCCACTTAATTCATCGCTGTCGTAATACTGAACGATGTCGTCAATGCGGTAAAAGACACCACACATTATTACACCGACATGAACGTTTAAACACCCCAAAGTATTCTACAAAGAGCTATACTACCTCCTTGTGTACTGGTTTACGTTGTGTGACACTACTTCCAACGGTAGTTGTTAAGCTAAAACTGGACGAAGAGTGGGGGAATGTCAGGGGTCTATTGAACTCGTGTTCAGAATTCAGCTCATTGGCAGACTTTCTAGTAGAACGCTATAAACTTTCGGTAGAAAAGATTGGTGTCGATCGCTGGTGTAAAATACGGTTCAGGCCTCGGTTTGAAGATGGCCCTACCCTT
>NC_060954.1:24264257-24266000 GCF_022045245.1 Lucilia cuprina
AAAATTCTAGAAGATCTGATGAACAATAAGTGAGAGCGTGAGCTGCGAATTCAGAATGGGCGTGATGTTGATGAGATTGCCATCTCACCAATGTTTTAGCACCCTAAAGAACTTGGTGGAAAGTGTCCCTCTTCCATGGTCCACTGTCTACAGTGGACCAAGAAAACTGAAAAAACAACATGGAAAATAAAAATATGAAAGTTAAAATACCCAGTTAAATAACCCAGTACCGGCGGTGAGTGTTAATATCCTTCTTGCAATCGTGAGCGTATATCGTGATAAAAACATAAGGGTGAATGAGAAGAATAGACTCGGAGAAATCTCTAAGCTACCACAGCCTTTAAATATAGGTGATGGCTTCGACTCTGAATCCTCAAGAACCTCAAGTCAGAATCCCAAGAGTAAGGGTACCAACGCCAAGATAGATATTCCAAAAGCGAGGAAGGAGAGGGTAGATAGTGGAAAAGGAAAAGAGCAACCATTATATGCCAAAGTTGCTAGAAGAAGACACCAGGACGATCTCTGCTATGTAGTTTACGATACCGGTAACCCGACAGGCAAAATTCCAGAAGATCTGATGAACAATAAGTGAACCACGCAATCACTTTAAAGGGAAAACAACCAATAGAGAGCGTGAGCTGCGAATTCAGAATGGGCGTGATGTTGTTGAGATTGCCATCTCACCAATGTTTTAGCACCCTAAAGAACTTGGTGGAAAGTGTCCCTCTTCCATGGTCCACTGTCTACATAAAAGGAGGCAGCAAAATGGGTAATGAACGCAAACTGGAAATTCTTAGTGGTCAAAATGCTTAGCAGGCCTTGGAAAAATGGGACGTCTTTTACAGGACAGGAGAACCTGAGGGAACTTTATTTGTAATAAGTATCGAGAAATCTATGGCTAGTCTTGCGATGAATAAAAGTTGGGCTTTTCAGACCATCGATACATAAGATTCAAAATACTACGGCCGCTACAAAGCTGATAATGTTTCGGAATAGGTCTAAAACCAATTGGACAATGTTCGGTTCGTTAATAAAGAACCGTTTATGTCAGGACAATTTTCAATGTCGAAGTAAAGAGGAAATAGACGCTCGTTTGAGGATAGCTGCCCTCTGCGAGACCGGAGATCTGCCCAGGAGAAACCGGGGAAATCCGAAACATTGGTAAGACTCTTTTCAAACTATTTAACCGGGCACGTAAAAAGACCGCAATATACTGGAATGAGTATCAAAGTAAACTTGATGAATACAAAAAATTGTTCTTAAACGAGACTCCTGGGAACATTTCTGTGGCCAGGTAGACAGCGTAAATGACGTCTCAAAAAAAAACCTATCCAAAAATCATGTCCATCCGGAACCTATGGTCGATGACACGGGCAGGAGGATATGGAGGAGACAATGATGGACTCTCATAGTCAATAGTACTGTTAAAAGCAGTATATCCGACGAAGACCTAAAATTCAAGCAGCATGTTTATGTAAAGGAACGATCGGTGCAAACAGCTTTAAACGGTTATACACTTGCGGTATGCAGTGACTTCGAAGGCGCCTTCAATAGCGATCACACTGATACTCATATCCAATCCCTTAAAGTGTGAATAAAACCCGGAATCGGCAGACCTATGAGACTGAATTGTGTTTTCTATGCGTGTGAGTAATCTGCCTAAATTCAGTAACGGCTAAAAAACACTGTATATTGCCGATCGTGGGATTAAGCAAATTCTAGATTATGCTTCAATAATATAAT
>NC_060954.1:24266100-24268600 GCF_022045245.1 Lucilia cuprina
ATCGTAAACTACATAGCAGAGATCGTCCTGGTGTCTTCTTCTAGCAACTTTGGCATATAATGGTTGCTCTTTTCCTTTTCCACTATCTACCCTCTCCTTCCTCGCTTTCGGAATATCTATCTTGGCGTTGGTACCCTTACTCTTGGGATTCTGACTTGAGGTTCTTGAGGATTCAGAGTCGAAGCCATCACCTATATTTAAAGGCTGAGGTAGCTTAGAGATTTCTCCGAGTATATCCTTCTCATTCACCCTTAAGTTTTTGTCACGATATACGCTCACGATTGCAAGAAGGATATTAACACTCACCGCCGGTACTGGGTTATTTAACTGGGTATTTTAAGTTTCATATTTTTATTTTCCATGTTGTTTTTTTCAGTTTTTTTGGTCCGCGGGGAATATAATATTCCCAGGTAGTGGACAATCCGTCCCTCAGCTTGAGTCAAACTAAAACTGGGGGAAAGAAAGATGGTCCATCACCAACCCGGGGATGCGCTCGGTAGGAAAAACGGAAAAACTCATTACTAAATTAAGATATCCATATACAATTATGTAAGAGTATTACTCTTATATTTTTTCCGATCGATTTATAATTAATCATAGCTCCCACACAAGGTGCCTTCTGATAATTACTTACTTAAACGCAAATAACTAATTACTAAATAAAGATATTCGTACAAGTACTACTTTCGTAACAGAAATATTACTGTGAGATCTTTTTCCGATCGGCACATAACTGATCATATCTCCCATACAAGATCTCTTCCCGAAAATCAATTTAACGTAAATAACTCATTACTAAATCAAGACACACATATAAATTTTTGTACCAGTATTACTTTTTTTTTAAATATATAAATGTTACTGTGAACGTTTTTTCCGATCGGTAAATAATTGGTCATAGCTCCCATACAAGGTCCACTTCAGAAAAACCCTTAAACGTTAATAACTCATTGTTTAATAAAAATATCCGTACAAAATTTTATACAAGTATTGCTCTTGTATACAGAAATATCACTGCTAATTTTTTCCCTATCGGTCTATAATTGGTCATAGCTCCCATACAAGATCCCCTCCAGAAAAACACTTAAACGTACGTAACTCATTACCAAATAGTGATATCCGTATAAAATACTATTTTAGTACACGGAAATATTTTAAATTTTTTACGATCGGTTCATATTTGGTCATAGCTCCCATTCAAGGTCTACCTACCGAAAATCACTTAAATGCACAATATTCATTTTCAAATAATAATATAGATACAGTATTTAGCAACATTTTTTTCTTTATATAGATTAAAGTTACTGTGGAATTTTTTACGACCAAAAATCTCTTAAACTCATCTCATTACTTTTTATCAAATAAAACAATGGATACAAAATTTGACACAAATATTATAAATATTATTTTGTACACAGAAATTAGATTTCAAGATTTTTCACGATCTATTCATAATTGTAGCCGTTATATTTAAATAAACAAATTTGATTTTTATACCCTACACCACTATAGTTTGTGCTGATGTTTGTAACATACAAAAATATTGCTCCAATACCCACCTTAAAGTATACCGATCGATTCAGAATCATTTTTTGAGTCGATTAAGACATGTCCGTCCGTCTGTCCGGCTAACTGGATGGCTGTCCATGTAAACCTTGTGCGCAAGGTACAGGCCGCAATTTTTAAGATAATTTGATGAAATTTGCACCAAGCATGTTTTTTGGCAAAGAGACGAAGCCTATTGAAAATGGCTCAAATCGGTCGATTATTTTACCTAGCCCCCATATAACCGTACTTCCCGATTTGAACTTTTTATGCCATAATTACGTCAAATATTCTGCTATCTCTCTAAAAATTGGCACAAATAAGTTTTATATAAGTATAAATGACACTGAAGATTTTCGTAATGATTGGCCCTTATTTGACCCTAGCCCCCATAAAAACCCCCCTTCAAAAAATGTCTTAAACGTCTAAAATTGACTTGTAACCATTTGTATTGCAATGAAACTCAACAAAACTAAATGTTATTTAGAAATATATCCTTTTCCAAAATTTACCGAGGATCGGCCCATATTTGACCCATATAAAGCCTCATTTAGAAAATTTAGAAATTTTTTTTATCAATAAATTGCTTAAATATTTTGCAATTATGGTAATATTCAACATAAAAGTTTCTTTATAAAAAATAAAAATTTTATAAAAAGTTAAAAATATACTCATGGTGTATGGTATTATATGGTCGGCCATGCCTGACTATACTTTTCTACTTGTTTTAATTTAGATATTAGGGTTCAAAAAATAATAAAAACAAGTGAGAGTTTTATATTCGGATGTGCCGAATCTCAAATACCCACCATTAAAACGTATACCGTACCGTAAAAGGAATGCCACCTTATAAACATCAGGGTGATATTTGGAATATGGATTAAATCAATTATGGACTGATTTCTTTTGAAATAACAAAATATAATTTGTAAATTTTATACTATACGCGTATGAG
>NC_060954.1:24273600-24279566 GCF_022045245.1 Lucilia cuprina
AAGAAAGCTTAGGTCTTTTCCTTTAAAACCTTCTTGGTCGCTTAGTGGGATGCGAGTGGGATATCTATCAATATAAATGTTTTGTAACTCAAGACAAATGTTTTTAAATTGATTTTTTTCATATTTGTGTGTAAGTGTTTCTAAAACCTTAAAAATAAAAACCAAAACAACTGACCGATAATAGCCACTGGAGGGGTGCAATATGAGGCCGACCGCTATTTATTTTCCACCCCCAAAATTTGTCTGAGTTTTGTATCTTGCGGCTTTTTTAGTCAATCCTAGAGGTAGTTTTCAGCGCACGTGATTTTCATTGTTAAAATATCAGGTGCTGAATCTAATAACGCCAAGAAATGATTGACAAAAAAAAGCAGCTAATAAAGGTGACAAATAAGGAGGATAAAAGTATGGATATTTGAAAATTTAAAAACTTCATATATTAAGTGTAAAAATAGTTATTATATAAATTGATCTATTGTGATTAAGATTAAATTTTACTAAATTATTCATCTTTTTATTATTATTAATATTATTATATATTAAATTAATTATTATTACAAATAAATAACAAAATTAAATTATTCAACATTTCCATAGAAAAAAAGTGATTTTTATTTATGGGTATTACAGTATCGAGGCTATGAAATTTTAGTTGGGTGTGTTACATACCATCGGAAAGGCTAATGTGTCTAGTTTCTCTGCGTAAGTTTAATTTTTAAGGTTTACTCACAAATATGAAAAAAATTAAAATAGTGCAAATTTAAAAACCTTTGTCTTGAGTTACAAAACATTTATTTTGATAGATATCCCATACGCATCCCACTAAGCGACCAAAAAAGTTTTAAAGGAAAAGACCTAAGCTTTCTTTTGAGAAAAAAAATAAAAGAGTGTAATGATCTGTAATATGGCAACTCTACAAACTCATTAAGCCTTTGTCAAATGGAATGCAACCTTGCCTTTTTGCATTTCCGTTTTAAGAATTATTATTGTAAGACATTCTAATCAGAAAGTAACATAAATAAAAAACCAATAAACATCCTTTACAACATCAGGTGTGGGGTGCATCTTAGTAAACCAACGAAAATATCGAAGCAGTTCAATGATGGATCTAAGACCTAGTCGCCAGACAATGACTGATGCATTAGATGCAGCCGGCATCGAGTTCCCTTCTTCTGCGACGCTGAGCCAACTACGAGGCTTATATGAAGCGCTAATGACACAACAAAGTAACCACGCTTTAAAACCAGCAAGCAAAGAGGATACAGCGGAAGACATGAACCAGTGCGCTGTCCAAACAAATACTGATGCCGCTGAAAATACTATTAAGACACACGTTGTCGCAAATCCTGCTGCACAACAGCAAACACGTGCTCTAGAGCAGTACGCCGTAGAAGCCAACACTGAAGTCCACGTGCATGATGCCGCTGAAACTGAAGACAATGCATATGCTATCCCGAAGCCCGCTGTAATTGCTGCCGCTGCCAGAATGTACACTGAAAAAAAATAAAATTATGATTTTCTTCCAGATACCGCGTCTGCTACAGGGTCCGACGAAATAAAAAAATTACAACTTCGTTTACAGATGTTGCAATTACAGCAACAAATACAGGCCCTAGAGGAGGGCTTATCATACCAATCTCCTGTACGCAGAATGGACTGGATGGAATTGGACGCTGCTGTTCCTATATTTAGCGGTGACGACAACCAAGACATAAACCGCTGGTTCGTAGTCTTTGAAGATTATGCGGGGATGTTTTTCAAAAAGGAAAAATGTGCAGCCATACGCCGACGTTTGGAAGGGACGGCCAAACAGTACGTTACAAACTTAGGCCTGCTACAATTTGATGACTTAAAAGCTCGCCTAACAAGAATGTTAAAACTTACAGTTTCCCTACTAAAGCTGATATAGAGGAGCAAGAGCTGGTAGACATAATAATTGATGGTGTCCCTAAGAATGACAACGCAGTCAATATGCTCTACGGCGCCAGTAGTATGGACGACTTACTACGTCGTCTGGATAGGTATGAGTGCCGCCGTCAACAACGCCGCGTTCCGTTAAAGACTGTTACCGTAGCTAAACCGATGCCTTCTGAAACCACTGGTAATAAATCGACTGAAGCTGAGGTCCGCTGCTACAACTGCTCGCAATTTGGACACTACCAAAGTCAGTGTCAGAAGCCCAGACGTCCCCTGAATTCATGTTTCGTGTGTGCAGAGATGGGACATTTCCACAAAGACTGTCCAAAGAAGAAGACTGCAGTTGGAGCCATAAATATTAAGGGTATTGATGCATTCCAATCGGTAAGTGTTGCCTTCAGACAACAAAATAAGCGCACTGATGTTATTAAATTTTTTTCTCTGCTTGATACGGGTAGCCCAATTAGTTGTATAAGTGAATCACTAGTACCGTTTGCAATTCCTATTAATAAAACTGTACTACATTTCGCGGCGTTGGAAACAAAATCATAATCATTTGTTCTGCCGGATTCCGAAGCCATAGTGCCACTTTTAATCGGGCGTGATGTACTTAATAAACTTAATATTCACTTATGCAGCAAAAAAATTTCTTATAATAAAAATGAATTGTTAAAATTGAATTTAAAAAATGAATATATTGACAAAAAATACATCGTGCGCTTGTGTTGTTTAAATTATGTAGTAGTCCTGAACTTCCTGTTGTAGAGAATTTATTCGATGAACTTCCATTTGCAACGTGTAATAAGAATGATTTTATTGAATCGACTAACATTAGGAGAATTGTTTCACCTGAAGTAAAACATCTAGAGAGTCGTGATGAAATTGCTTCTGAAAATGTGTGTAGTATAGTTGAAAACGTTGAAGATTTAGAGATTATTGGCGAAGATGAGTATTGTGGGGAAAACATGGAAATAATTTGCAACGTTGAGGATAATACGAATATAGACATTGATGAGGGACCAGATACAGCGAGTGCGTGTACATTAAGGTCAATGTTAGAAACGCAGTATTTTGATAGATTGGGATCTCCTACAAAGATGGTAGATTATTGTATGGAAATTAGGTTAACCAATGATGTACCGATTTATAGTGGTCCAAGACGGACCACTATAAATCCTCAGACTTTCAAAGTCTGAGGTTAAATTGAAATTAAATGAACTCTTAGAGAAGGGTATTATACGTCCTAGTGATTCGGCATATGCCTTGCCGATTGTGTTAGTGAAACGGAAAAGCGGGCAATTGAGAATGTGCGTAGACTATAGGGCCCTGAACAAGATTACACTAAAGGATAATTATCCCTTACCTATAATCGAGGATTGCCTGGACTATTTAGGTAATAAAAAAAATGTTCGACCCTTGATTTAGAAAACAGTTTTCATTAGGTACCGATGCATGAAGATTCAATAATATATACGGCTTTCGTCACCCCTTTGGGTCAATACGAATATTGTTATATGCCTTTTGGGCTAAAAAATGCTGGTGCTGTATTCCAATGGTTTATTAATAAAGTTTTAAGAGATTTTATAGAATCAGGTAAGATTGTAGTTTACTTAAATGATATAATCATCGCCACTGAAACTTTGGAGGAACATGTAGGATTATTGTCGGACGTGTTAGGTGTTTTAAGTGGAGTAGGTTTGAGGCTTAATATGAGTAAGTGTAAATTTGCATATCGCGAAATAGGTTATTTAGGTTATCGTGTGAGATGGGCATTAGGCCTTATGAGGATCACATCAAGTCCATAAAAGAGTATCCTATGCCTACTGACTGTGAAGGTGTAGAGCGTTGTTTAGGACTGTTTTCCTATTTCCGAAGATTTGTACAGGACTTTTCGAGAATATCAAGGCCTTTGAATATGTTGAAGAAAAATGGAAATTTTAACTGGACTGACAGAAACTAGGAGGTGGTAAATTTCACCCTATAGCTTACTACTCTAAGTGCACATCTCCTGCAGAATCTAGGTACCATAGTTTTGAATTAGAAACCATGGCCATAATATATGCGCTAAGAAGGTTTCGTATATACTTAGAAGGAATCCATTTCACCATTGTAACCGACTGTAACTCCCTTGGAAGAGGAGAATTGATGACTCACGTCGATGCACTCAGCCGAGAACCAGTTATCGGGGTTATCGATGAGAATGAAGTCGACGTAAATATTCAGATTATGCAATCTAGGGATCCGAAGATACAGGACATTAAGATAGCACTTGAGCATGGTGAAAAAGTGGAGTTTTTGTTGGACAATAGTTTAGTGTTTAGAATAGGTAATCAGGGACAAAGACAATTATACGTGCCGGAGGAATTAGAAGAAAACATAATGAGGTTAGTACATGAGAAGTATAGTCATGTTGGTATTGGGAAATGTATGGACAGGATAAGCAAATATTATTGGTTCCCTAATATGAAGGACACATTAAATAAATTCATAAGAAATTGCCTTAAATGTATTTACTATTCTGACCCACATAAAAAAATGAAAGAAGGCTGTAAGTTGAGTTTGCCATCAACAATTCGCTGCACAGTGCTACGAAACAATCGCCGGCTATCTTACTATTTGGAGTCGAACAACGAGGAGAGATAGTAGACGAACTGACAGAATACTTACAGGACAGATACGAGGATAGTAATAGGTATCTAAAGGTAATGAGGGAGGATGCATCAGAAAACATAAAAAAGTCTCAGGAGAGTAACTTAAAGTATTTCCATGTTCATCACAAACAGCCAAAATCGTTCAAACCTGGAGATATAGTTGTTTTAAAGAATGTTAATACAACCCCAGGAGTCAATAAGAAATTAATACCGAAGTACCGCGGCCCATACATCGTTCAGAAGCAATTGGGAAATGATCGTTACGAAATATCTGATGAAGAAAATTGCCAGGTGACACAATTACCCTATAGAGGTGTAGTAGATTCGACTCGATTGAAAAAATGGTTGGAAGTAAAGGACTCGGTAAAAAACAAATTATCTGAAACTGAAGGCAACACGAGTGAATACGAAGACTATGAGTTTCTAGAGGATGAATTTTTACAAGACTTAACGCAATCGAGGTCGATTGCCTAGTCAGGTTGGCCGAGATTGTAATGATCTTTAATATGGCAACTCTACAAACTCATTAAGCCTTTGTCAAATGGAATGCAAACTTGCCTTTTTGCATTTCCGTTTTAAGAATTATTATTGTAAGACATTCTAATCCGAAAGTAACATAAATAAAAAACAAATAATCATCCTTTACAAAAGAGTCCATTTTGGAAAAAAGTCAAAAAAGTTTTTGATTTTTCAAAAAAAAGTAAAAAATTGTATGTCTTGAGTTAAAACATTTTTTTATAAATATCCCACTCGCATCCCACTAAGCGACAAAAAGGGTGTTAAAGGAAAACACATAAGCTTTCTTCTGAGCAAAAAAAATTAAAAAATGGGTCCATTTAAAAAAAAAAACGTCATCAAAGTTTTTGATTTTGCAATAATATTCAAAAATTTTTAATCTTGAGTTACAAAATATTTTTTTTATAGATATCCCACTCGCATCCCACTTAGCAACCAAAAAGGTTTTAAAGGAAAAGACCTAAGCTTTTTTTTTGAGCAAAAAAAATTAAAAAATGGGTCCATTTTTTTAAAAAAAGGCAACAAAGTTTTTGATTTTGCAAAAAAAATCAATAATTTTAAATCTTAAGTTACAAAATATTTTTTTGATAGATAACCCACTCGCATCCCAGAAAAAGACTTAAGCTTTCTTAAAAAAATAAAAAAGGGCCCATTTTGAAAAAAGTCAAAAATGTTTTTGATTTAAAAAAAATTAAAAATATTTTATTAAATTTTTTTTAATTTTTTTTTCGAAAGATTGCATAAATAGCTATCTAAACTATTTGGGACACATTTTGGTAAGAACAATAGGTAATAAGTTACATGGATGAGAAAAAACACCTGCATGGCCAAAATGTCAAATTTTGACCGCCTCTAACTTAGAAAGTTCACGAGCGATCTTGTTGA
>NC_060954.1:24279666-24282273 GCF_022045245.1 Lucilia cuprina
ACTATCCTCGTATCTGTCCTGTAAGTATTCTGTCAGTTCGTCTACTATCTCTCCTCGTTGTTCGACTCCAAATAGTAAGATAGCCGGCGATTGTTTCGTAGCACTGTGTAGCGAATTGTTGATGGCAAACTCCACTTGTGACAGTTTATCTGTCCAATCACAATGTTCCGTTGTCTCAGATAGTTTCGATAGCATAGCCCTTAAATTTCTATTTATCCTTTCCACTTGGCCATTCGACTGTGGGGAAGCTACTGATGTTTTCACATGAATAATTTTTCTTTCGGTTACAAATCTATTGAATTCATCGGAAGTAAAACACGTACCGCGGTCACTAATGATTCGCCTAGGTCGACTATAGTCCTTAAAATACTTTCGTAAGGCACAACATGCTTCCTTTGTTTCTGGCGAGTTTACAGCGTAAAGCCTAGTAAATTTTGTAAATACATCTACTACTGCTAGTATGTGTCTACGCTTGGACCTAATTGCTGGTAAAGGACCAAAATGGTCGATATGCAAGGTGTTGAAAGGGAT
The DNA here is from genome assembly GCF_022045245.1 of Lucilia cuprina. Taxonomy (NCBI): domain Eukaryota; kingdom Metazoa; phylum Arthropoda; class Insecta; order Diptera; family Calliphoridae; genus Lucilia; species Lucilia cuprina. The sequence continues at coordinate 24,280,198 of NC_060954.1, forward strand.
AGCCTTCTTCTCGAGGTTGTATAGGTTTTTTTCATTTATGTGGGCCAGAATAGTAAATACATTTAAGGCAATTTCTTATGAATTTATATAATTTGTCCTTTATATAAGGGAACCAATAATATTTGCTTATCCTGTCCATACATTTCCCAATACCAACATGACTATACTTCTCATGTACTAACCTCATTATGTTTTCTTCTAATTCCTCCGGCACGTATAATTGTCTTTGTCCCTGATTACCTATTCTAAACACTAAACTATTGTCCAACAAAACCCCTCTTTTTCACCATGCTCAAGTGCTATCTTAATGTCCTGTATCTTCGGATCCCTAGATTGCGTAATCTGAATATTTACGTCGACTTCATTCTCATCGATAACCCCGATAACTGGTTCTCGGCTGAGTGAATCGACGTGAATCATCAATTCTCCTCTTCTATGCCTAATGCTATAATTATAATTTTCCAATTCTAAAGCCCATCTGGCGATTCTAGGGTTTATTAATTTCTTACTCAATGTTAGTGCAAGGGAGTTACTGTCGGTTACAATGGTGAAAGGTATTCCTTCTAAGTATATACGAAACCTTCTTAGCGCATATATTATGGCCATGGTTTCTAATTCAAAACTATGGTACCTAGATTCTGCCGGAGATGTGCACTTAGAGTAGTAAGCTATAGGGTGAAATTTACCATCTCCTAGTTCCTGTAGGAGCACAGAACCATAACCGTTAGTACTAGCATCTGTGTGTAATTCTGTTTCACGTTGCTGATCATATACTGCCAGTACAGGAGCATTCGTCAGTCGATCCTTCAGAGTCAAGAAAACGTCTCTACATTCGTCAGTCCAGTTAAAATTTCCATTTTTCTTCAACATATTCAAAGGCCTTGGTATTCTCGAAAAGTCCTGTACAAATCTTCGGAAATAGGAAAACAGTCCTAAACAACGCTCTACACCTTCACAGTCAATAGATATAGGATACTCTTTTATGGACTTGATGTGATCCTCATTAGGCCTAATGCCCATCTCGTTCACACGATAACCTAAATAATCTATTTCCCGATATGCGAATTTACACTTATTCATATAGTATTTTTTTTATTACCTAAATAGTCCAGGCAATCCTCGATTATAGGTAAGGGATAATTATCCTTTAGTGTAATCTTGTTCAGGGCCCTGTAGTCTACGCACATTCTCAATTGCCCGCTTTTCCGTCTCACTAACACAATCGGCGAGGCATATACCGAATCATCTTTGTAGGAGATTCCAATCTATCAAAATACAGCGTTCCTAACATTGACCTTAATGTACACGCACTCGCTGTATCTAGTCCCTCATCAATGTCTATATTCGTATTATCCTCAACGTTGCAAATTATTTCCATGTTTTCCCCACAATACTCATCTTCGCCAATAATTTCTAAATCTTCAACGTTTTCAACTATACTACACTCATTTTCAGAAGCAATTTCATCACGACTCTCTAGATGTTTTACTTCAGATGAAACAATTCTCCTAATGTTAGTCAATAAAATCATTCTTATTACACGTTGCAAATGTAAGTTCATCAAATAAATTCTCTACCGCAGGTGGAAGTTCAGGACTACTACATCATTTAAACAACACAAGCGCACGATGTATTTTTTTGTCAATATATTCATTTTTTAAATTCAATTTTAACAATTCATTTTTATTATAAGAAATTTTTTTGCTGCATAAGTTAATATTAAGTTTATTAAGTACATCACGCCCGATTAAAAGTGGCACTATAGCTTCGGAATCCGGCAGAACAAATAAATCATTCGCCACTCTTTTATTTTAAAAAAATATGTCACATCCAACACGACCGATTATATTTATGATTTTGTTTCCAACGGCGCGAAATGTAGGTACAGTTTTATTAATAGGGATTGCAAACGGTACTAGTGATTCACTTATACAACTAATTGGGCTACCCGTATCAAGCAGAAAAAAATTAATAACATCAGTGCGCTTATTTTGTTGTCTGAAGGCAACACTTACCGATTGGAATGCATCAATACCCTTAATATTTATGGCTCCAACTGCAGTCTTCTTCTTCGGA
>NC_060954.1:24282373-24299541 GCF_022045245.1 Lucilia cuprina
CGCTGTATTTTTAATTCTGTCATGAGCTTTAAAGTTATTTCTCGAAGTTCATCGCTATACTCGTATTTTTAAGCGAGTAATGAGCGTTGAAGTAATTTTCTTAAGGAGGCCTAATATGGAGGGTAAGGTCAATTATGGACCGAATCCCATATGAGTTACAGTTTTGGGTATAAAAGCACCGCTTGCTACAACTTAGGTTATTTGTTATTTTTAATAAATGTCATTTTATCTTAATTTAAATAATATTTTTATTAGTTCGTTAAACAGAGTACAAAAAACAAGTTTTGTTCGTTATTTAAGGTAGTCAATAGGAAAAATTTGCTAAATTTGTTAAATGCGATGTTCGTAGAATTGAATGGTCGTTAAATCGGAAAATAACTGTATATTGTGCTATCGTGCACAAAATTTTAGTTAATGGTGCCGATATTATAAACCACGTATCTCTACCAATAGGAATGATGTCATAAGAAGCTCAAAAACGAAAATAAGGATCTTATGAATTTTAGAGAACAACAAACATGAAAAAATCCGAAAAAACACAATGGAAGAAATGTTACTCATTACTTAATTAGGATATCCGTACAATACTTGGTACAAGTATTGCACTTGTATACAGAAATATTACTGTTAAATTTTTTCTCGATCGGTCCATAATTGGTCATATATCCCATACAAGGTCCCATTCCGAAAGTCACTTAAACGCAAATAACTCATTAGGTAAGGTTGATAGTAGTATGTATACTGCATCAAATTCGAAGAACTACATCTAGGCCACTATCGGGCCTGTTGTGCGCTCCTTATCGGGAAAAAAGGAAACTAAATGAGTTATTTTTCAGTGATAAGAAAATCAGTTTCCTGAACGTATTTCCTAAGAAACTTCCAATTAGTGTTAGTCAGCAAGGTTATTTCCGGATCACTTCCAAGATACTTGGATCTTACTTCGACGAATTCCATGCAGTGGCAAATAAAGTGCTACAGAGTTTCACTGTCATCTCCAAATGCTCTACATCAGTCGGCTTTAGTATTGTGCTGAAAACGAAGATTTTCGGCAGTTTACATGTATACAGCACGTTACACGTATACGAACTTCTCAAGAAGAGCGTCAAAAATACAAATATTTTATTTAGTTGGTTGGCAGCATTCAACAAAATAGGTTGATGTCGCTTTGTTTTAGAAATTGCAAACGCAATTAAAAAGAACAAGTAAGAGTGCTAAATTCGGCTGTGCCGAATCTTATATACCCTTCGCCATAGTGTATTTTAAACATATTAGTTTTATAAATTTTAAAAAACAAAATGAACAACAACAATGCTAAACGAAATAAAAAACAAAATTTACAAGGCATCTAAAACAACAGACATCTATACACACATAAGGAAAAACAAAAACAAAATTCTTGAAATAATATTTTTGTATACAAAACTAATAGAGTCCGACCGAACTCAAAATTTCGTTCGGTACCGAACACCGAACCCGAACTTCGGTAAGTTTGAAAGTTCGGTCGAACACGAACTCTGTTCGGTTTTCAAAGTTCGGTTATATCGAACTTTTTTCTTAAATGAAAAACGCATTTATGATTAAATAGTAATAAATTTATAACAATTAAAAACAAAATATGAACATCCATTTTTTGAACAGGGAATTTAATTAGCAATTGAAATGCATATATCTCAATACCTTTATTTTGGTTTATAACGATTCATTGACAATGATATAATTCTCTGTAAGAGCACGCAGAGAAAAACATGGCTGTGGTTCAAATTATGATTGTAGTATAAACATATTATCGTTATTGTAACAATTTTAAAATATCTTATGATTAAATACCGCCAAAATATTGTATCATGATATTTTTGTATTTATCATAATATTGTTATACATTATCATATTATGACCCAAGGTTATCAAAATTTCGTTTTAAATGTGTATCGAAATCAAAATAAATTTTATCGAATCCGTAAAATTACAGTTTCTAAAAAAATAAAAAAATGTATATAATATAAAGATAATACAGTACTTAACAGAATTCGCAAATTTCAATTTGCCGATTTATATGAAATTTTGTTTCATAAAAAATTTTAAGTATAATTTAATAAAAATACTAGTATTTTTAAGCCTGTTATGAACGTTAGTCATTTTCTAAAGCGAGGCCATGTCGAAATGTAAACCGATTTTGATTATTTTGAATACCAATCAATCTGCAACAATAGTTAGATCCTATCGTTCTTTTAAGATACTGACAGACTGACATGTCTAGATCGTTTAAGAATAAGGACCTAGAAAATTCCAATTTTTATAAATGAGATAAAAGATTTATAGTCGAAACTAGATGATTTAATCAACTGTTTTCCAAATCAGCCAAAAAAATGAACAGTTAAATTTTTTTTTTTGAAATTTATTGTACAGCCAGGATGTATGATAACTTCTGTAAACAAATTTTCAGCATTTTTTAAACTTTTTGATGATGTAAAAATATGATGAATAAACATTTTATAAAAAGTTCGGCGTACGGTGTTCGGTCAAAATTTCGCCGAACACCGAACATTTACCGAACCTCACTTTTTACCGAATTCCGAACCCGTACCCGAACTTTCGGTCGGACACTAGAAACTAATATTTGTGCCAAATTTTGTATCAATAGCTTTATTTAGTAACTAGCATACCCTGGGTGCTTCGCTACCCTAACTTAAATAAAATACATACAAAATTTTGTTTTTTTAATGTTTTATTTTTATACGTACAATATCACGTGAATATTATATTCGCATTCAGTAAAAAGCTTGTATTTTTAGTTTCATTCATTTATCTTCTAAATTATAAAAAATTTCGAAAGTAATATTTGAAGAAAAGTACTATAAAATACCTCTATTAGATTATCATTTAATCAAAAATTTTATGTTTCTGTGTTCAATATTACACCGTACAACAAATTGGGAAAAATTGTTGCACACATGAGCAAGATCATATACGTTGGAAACTACATACTTGATATAGTTAAACTACATTTTTGTTTTTTTTATTTTCTGATCGTTTCTTCATTTAAAAGGACTTTAAAGTTTAAAAGGAAGAGTAAGTATAATTATATTTAGCTTAAATTCGGTTTGGTCTAGTAGGTCAATAAAGGTATCGATTGAAAGAGGAGAATAACAGTATTTTTAAAAATAAAATGGTTTTAAAATGTTAGAATAAAAAAACTAAAAAAATATCCTTTTAAATTTTAATCCTTTAATATCCTTATTTTCTATAGTCAGTTTTTTTAGAAAAAAAATATGTTATATTTACAAATATGGAGTTGCAGACTCCCAAATTTCATGTTTTTATCTTTATTAGTTCTTTGTAAAAAAAATAAAAGTTAAGATGTATTCAAATAAAAAAATTTTTGTTGAGAATATTTTGTTTAATTTAATTTATTATTTATACCAATTACCTACCCCCATTATCCCAATTTCTATTAATTTTTTACCCTAACGTTAATTAAAGTTTTCAGACAAAATATCTACCAATTAAACATAACCGGTGGTTGAGATAATAGGTCTTAAAATATAAAAAATTTTATTTCGTATGATTATGACGGTTTAGTGATTAAAACATGCATGTTCTGAATTCTGAAATCCACTTCAGGATAATATGATAAGTGCAATATAAATATACATGTAAAATATAATATAATTAATATAAACATTAATATCGCGATGAAAAGCTACATAAAAACGTTTATTTATGTAGACATAAATCTCTCCTCTTAATTTTATAATATACATATTAAAGGCCTGCTTATGATGGCGCATATTTGTTTAACACTTTTTTAACTTTTTATCATAGAGATAAAGAAACTCGGTTCCACAATAACAAATTTCTTATTTTTCTACATAATATTTAAACAAAAAAAGGACTTTGAAATTTTTAGAGGGGAAAATTTTATGAATTAATTTATTGAGATATTTAAAAAATATTATAAAAATTAAATAAATGGAGCTATGAAGACCAAATTTGTACTCCATTCTAATGTCTTTATTATAAATATTTTTTGTTGAACAATTTCGTATAAAATTTCAAGGATAATAAAGTATAAACTTTTATAAGGATATTTTTTACATCTTTTTATTCTTAAAAAATAAAACAAAATACGACATAAAAATACCGCAATTGTCCTCTTTAGTTTGATACCCATATTGTTATAATAGTGTGGCTTAAAATATTTTATAAAAATTTTTGAAAATTGTATGCACCTCAAATTTTAAAGTCCTTTTAAAAGGATAAACGATCAGAAAATGAAAAACTGAGTACGCAGTTATACCATATAAATTATGTTCTTTCGTATGTATATGGTTTGGTTCGTGTGTGAAAAATGGTGTTGGACGGTGTTATATACAATTCAAAAAATATAATTTGATGAATGAAAAAGTACCAAAAGTTCCCATCAGTAGATGCTCATTCACTAAGGTCCCTACATTTTAAATTTTATTTTCAATATCTATGTTCAATATCGTAAAAATATTAAAAAGAACCATCGGAAAAACGAAAAAGTACAAAAATCTCTCTCAATAAATTCTCATTTAATAACTGTGTGTGTTCCGGTTAACCATTATAAAAACGTACCATTTGAAGAATAGAAAAGTACCAAATAGTCCCCTCTTACAGAATATTATTCAGACAAGACCTATGTTAAAATAAATGTTAAAAGTTGAATATTTTAGAAAATTAAAAAAAGTACAATTTATGCGATAAAAAGTTTTCTCTTAAAGAATCTTATTCAATTAGGACCATGTATGTTTAATAATCATCTGTTTTGAATTCATACTAAAGAACATACAAAGAGTATCATTTGGAGAAATGAAAAGAAAGAGAAAAGTACCAAAGGTGGAATAAATTTTACCTAAGTGGAAAGTACTTATAAAGAATACAATTATTCCCCTTTTTGCTTAGAAATATACTTTTTCGAGAATTATGTTTACAAAATGTTCTGTATTTTAATCTACATATCACAAAACTCAAGCGATTCAAATCTGCATTCATTTGCTGCAGAAAAATAGCGCTTTCAAAAAGTACCAAATATATAGTTTTTGGTTGTAAAGCATATGTATGGATTCCCCACCAGTGTCGGAAAAAGCTTGATGATAGAGGCAAGAAGTCCGTGATGATTGGATATGCACCGAATGGTTACCGGTTGTGGGATTTATATATATATATAATATATATATATATATATATATATATATATATATATATATATATATATATAATATATATATATATATATATATATATATATATATATATATATATATATATATATATATATATATATATATATAATATATATATATATATATATATATATATATATATAATATCACTTTTTGTTTCTCTAAATCCCAAAACCGGTAACCATACGGTGCATATCCAATCTTCACGGACTTCTTGCCTCTATCATCAAGCTTTTTCCGACACTGGTGGGGAATCCATACATATGCTTTACAACCAAAAACTCTAATTTTATCAAATTTCGGTTTGACGACTTCCCACAACTCCGAAGGAGTTTTTAAATCTTCAAGACTTCTTGTAGTACATCGATTTATTAAATAAACATCAGTAAGAGCTGCTTCAGACCACATTGTTTTAGGAGCTTTTGATTCAAGTAACATTGTTCTTACTTTTTCTGTTTAACCTCTCTGCCACACCATTCTGTTGAGGCGCATAAGCTACCGTAGACTCTATTTGTATGCCTTTTCTTTTGTACCAGTTAGATTGTTCAGTAGATAGGTACTCTCTGCCTTGATGAATTCTAAGATTTCAAATAGAGGTACCACTGAACTTACTTGTAACAAGTGCTTCATCCTCTTGAAAATATTTGAAAACCTGCGATTTCTTCTTCATCAGGTATATTATGGAAAAATGTGTAAAATCATCTATGAAACTGACAAAGTATTTACATCCGTTCCATGAACTTGGACTAATGTGGTCACAAACATCAGAATGTATCCTTTCCAGCACCCTTTTCGCTCTTATGCGTGTGTCATCAAATGGTTCTCGACATTGCTTACCTTCAACGCAAATATCACAAAATCCAAGAGATTTTGATTTAAGATTTAGTCCACTTATAAGATTCGCTTTTTCTAACTTCTGAAGACCAACATGTCCAAGTCTACGATGCCATAGGACAGCATCATTTGAATTACTCAATAACGCAGATGAATTATTTATATTAATCGCCAGTTCATATAAATTTACACATAATTTTGCAGTAGCAATCACTTATTTTTTATTATAATTGCTTTATCATTAATGAACTTTACCTCTAAATCAGCATTAGTAAGTTTACTAACAGGCAGCAAATTGTCTCGCAAATCAGGGACATACAGTACATCCTCCATAGATATTTGAACCCCTTTATTACTAAGGCCGTTAATCTCTCCATGATGTTTTGCTACAATAAATTCTTTATTCTTGGCTACATTTATTTCAACTCGTTCTTTCAATTCTTTTAAATTTTTAAAACACCACTTTTCATTTGACAAATGATCACTCGCACCTGAATCCAACTTGAATATCATTGCATCTTTGTTTATTATTATTGATCATTGCATCTTTGTTTATTATTACCGCCAACCATGAAGCAGACACCCTTATTAGCAACTTGAGCATTAGCACTTCTACAATCTTTTGCCCGGTGATCAAATTTGTTGCACTTGAAGCACTTACCATTGAATTTCTTGAACTTATGGAACTTCTTACCAACAAAAGCTGTTCTTTGTTCAATATCTTCTTCGTTTCTGTCTGACAATTTGGCTTCTTCTGACATTAACCTCTCCTTAACTAAGTCAAACGACAGCTTACCATCTTCAACATTTTGTAATGCTGTTACCAATGGATCAAATTTTTCCGGAAGGGTTAAAACGAATTGTGCCAATAAATCAGCCTCTTCAATTGTAGCACCAGCCATCTTCAACTGACGAATCAAATTCTCAAAAGCCATTATATAAGCAGTCACATTGTCACCTTCATTCATACGCATTCTTGATAACTTCTTACGCAAAAGTAATAATAACGGGTTCCAAAGTAATTAAGTCGTCAACATTGCTAATTTTCCACAAAAATACGCGAGATGCCCAACTTTAGGAGCCCATAATATATGAACCGTATAAGTAATGGATCCAATTTATACGTCGTAAAAACCGTATTTAAGAGCAGAATATATGTACCGAGTATATGCCAGCCTTTTTCGTTTGCTGATGACGTGCAGCTTCTTTTTAAAGGTGATTCGATGTTTCCTGAAGTTTTACAAGCCTCAATTGATCATACTGTTGATTTGTTATGTAACTGGATGTCTGATAATTGTCTTTCTGTTAATCCTTTCAAAACTAAAGCGATGCTATTTGGTGATAGTGGTAATAATAACTTCACTATTGTTTTAAATAATAATTTTATTGAATTTGTTGACAAAATTAAATGTCTTGGTATATTTATTGACACGAAATTGACTTTTGATAGTCATGTTAATTCCGTAATTTCTAAGGTTAATTTTATGCTTCGTAAATTGTATAGCTTAGATCTGCTTTTACCGTTTTATATTAAGGAACGTGTTATTCATGGATTAATAATGCCAATATTCTTATATGGGTTGGAAGTTTACTCTGGAACGTTAGGCTATATAATTAAGAGAGTTCGATTGGCATTCAATCGAGTTATGAGATATCTTTATTCTCTTAAGTTAAGCCAGCATGTCTCATGTTATGTTTCAAAATTTTTAGGTTTTACTTTTGAAGATTTTATAAAATTTAGATGCTTATTACATTTCTATAAAGTTTATAAGTTAAAAAATCCACAATATTTGGTTGAATTATTTGAATTTGGTAGATCTATTAGAAATAAACAGTTAAAAATTCCTATGTTAACGTCAATTTTAGAACGTTCGTTTTTAGTTAGAATATCTAGGGATTTTAACAAGTTGCCCATTTCATTAAGAGAATTCAATCTTTCCGTTTGCACTTATAAAAAAAAGCTTAAACAGTCTTTTGTGTAAATAATTGTTCCTGGTAGTAACTTTTTTTTTTTTTTTTGTATTCACGTTTTTTTTTGTATTTTTGTATTTTATACATATTTTATACGTATATGTTCTTCATTAATCCCAAATATGAATTAAATATGTTTTTCATTTGTGATTTAATTTTATCACTTTTAACATTTATGTTATGTATATTTTTATGCAAAAAAGGCACTTAAAACAAATAACTTGAAACACTTTTCTTATATTTGGCAAACATTTACAATTAATTAAAAGTTTTTTTTATTAACTAATGAAATTTTTGAAAATGGCGGAACGTTAGATTGCTAGGAAAAAAAAAAAGGAGGGAATTTTCTTCTTCTTCTCTTTTTTGACATTTTCTTTTAATATTTGTATATGTATGCTTAATGTTGTGAAAAGTCAGAGTTGGAGATTGTGAATTGTGTCTTTGTTTGTTTTCTTATTGTTTTCTTATTTTTTAATCTAGTGTTATTAAAATAATGAAGAAAACTATATAAGTCTTAAATTAGTTTTTTTTGTTGTTAGTTTTTGAAAAAAAAAGGAAATGAGCATTTATAGGTAATTTATTGTAATTTTTTTTTTTTTTTTTTTTTAATGTTGAAATGATTTGTTAATAAGGAGTAATTTGTTAATGATATTTAACTGAGTGATTTAAATTTTTTTTGTTGGTAATTGTTTTCAAATACTTAAAACTCTATAATTATTGATATATATGCGTTGAATAACTTGTTTAAATGATACCTTGTCCATATGCTTGTTGATTTCTATTTGTATTAACTTTAAATTTAGTATTTTTTTTTTTTTTTGCTTTAAAAAAGACTGCTTGTTAGATTTTATTTATATACACCATTAAATATAAAATTTACATATACTTCATTCAGCTCATCTCATTATATGCTAAAATGTCCTATATTATTATTATAATTATTTTTTTTACATTTTTTTAACTTTAATTTATATTCTTTATTTATTTACTTTTATTATTATTGTTATTTTATTAAAATTGAATGTTGTCTAATTAAGTAGTGTTATTGGATCCGATTATGGCCTTTGGCTAGGATTCTGTATAAGAATGAATAAACTAAACTAAACTAAACTAAATCAAAAAAAAAAAAAAAAAAAAAAAAAATCGAAGATGTTAAAATTTTAAAACTGCCTTTTTTGGTCGATAAATTTTGGAATGACTCAATGAGTTATGGCGTTTAAGTGATTTTCGCGAGGGGGCCTTGTACGGGAGTTACGACCAATTATGAACCGATCCAAAAAAAAAACTTTCATGATAATATTACTGTATATAAGAGCAATACTTGTACCAAATTGTATATGGATATTTAGTAATGATTTATGTACGTTTAAGTGATTTTCGGGGAGAGACCTAGTATGGGAGCTATGACCAATTATGGACCAATCGGAAAAAATTTTCACAGTAATGTTTGTATGCATATGAACAATACTTATACCAAATATATTATATCGATATCTTAATTTAGTAATAAGTTATGCGAGTTTAAGTGATTTTCGGGAGGGGTCCTTGATGGGAGCTATGACCAATTATGGACCGATCCGAAAATACTTTCATAGTAATTTTTACGTATATAAGAGCAATATTTGTTCCAAACTTTATATCGATATCTTAATTTAGTAATGAGTTATGCGCGTTTAAGTGATTTTCGGGAGGGGATCTTGCATGGGAGCTATGCCCAATTATGGACCGATCCGAAAAATCTTTCATAGTGATATTTATATTTATATGAGCAATACTTATACTAAATTTTATATGGATATCTTAAATTAGTAATGAGTTATACGCGTTTAAGTGATTTTCGGGAGGGGACCTTGTATGGGAGCTATATCCAATTATGGACCGATCCACAAATTTTTTTTTCTGAATGAATTCTATTGGCATAAGATTTTAATTTGTAAAATTTTGTGAAAATATCGGCATTGTGAAAGAAGTTATTAACAAAACCCCATTTTCCGGGAATATGTACTTTTGTATTGGAGGTATATGAAATTTTGGACAGATGTGGCAATTTTCAGCAGGGATTAAGCTCTTGTGTAGAAACGAATGTATGGTGTACCCGGTGTGAACAGATTTTGCTCATTATTGTTGAAAACAAAGCAATCAGAGAATTTGTAGTAGAAATATTTTTGTCAGAAATTTTCAGTGTGTTAAAAATATCGTTACAATAGAATTTGTATTTTGTGTCTTAAATAAATTTGATTACGAATTTTATATTAAATATAAAATAACTGCTTTTTAATAAGAGATTACAATAATTTTCAATACCAAACTGCTTAGGATAATATTAAATATTATCGGTGAATTTAGCTGACTTCCTTTGCTTAGTTTAAACGTGAGCGTGATTTAGGCAGACAGACGGTCATAGCTAAATCGATAAGACTTCGATAATGATCCAGAATATACAGCTGTGTTCAAAAAATAGGAGTGAGACTTAAAAATAATTCTGCAGCTTAATTTAAAATAGAAATATGTAAAATTTTGTAAATAGGTTCATTAGTTTTTTTGGTATTCACTTTTTTCGAAATCCAATCCGATTACGACTGTTCAAAAAAATAGGAGTACCGTATATTATCTAACATAAGCAGTATTGCCACAACAAAATTTTTTTCTAACCAAAATTCGAATAAAAAATAACCAAATTAAGAAAAAAGTAAACAAAATTATTTTTATTTGTTTTATGTTTACATTTGGACATTAAAATAACAAATTTATTTTCTGAAGTGGAACTATGTTAAATTTCGCCGCTAAACTGGTATTATGAAGACAGTTATGAGCGTTAAAGTAATTTTCTGTACGGAATCTTGTATGAGACGTATGGTCAATTATGGACAAATTCTCATAAAATCTGACAGAGATATTTTAGTTCCTTTAAACCTTGATTATGTTGAATTTTGTTGCTATATTGCAGTACATTCGCAGATTCGTTAACAAATGCCGGGGACGCGCTCGGTAGGAAAAACGGGAAAACTCCCCCGAGAAATGTAGAATTTAAGACGGTAAAATAAAAAACTAGTATAAAACATAATTTAGAAAATGTAAATAAAGAACTAAAAGTCATGGTGAGATAATAGAAGTCAAAGGTCATGAGTATCACATCTTTGCACATATCACGATTATTGTTCGTCGTACGAGTTTAGATGTTATTACAACTTTTGTATACAATACAATTTCATTTTCATTTACTTAAAAATACCAGTTGAATAATACTTAAAAGATATTGTGATACTATTCTTGCATCAATTAGCAGAAAATACTTTATTTATTCTTATTAAATCATTTATCTTAGAATTTCGGCAAATTAGCACAGTATTTGTTTATGCAAAATTTCAAATAGGTATAGAAGTTGCAATTATACTTTAAATTTTTAATTTAATTTGGAGGAAATAATCTACTACTTAAGTACGTAGACTATTCCCACCAAATTTTTTTATATAAGTATCGCGAGTTATTTACATAAAAAGTTCCAATAGAAATATTAATAGAAGGAAGGACGAGTTTGAATCGACCCAAAAAGTGATTTTAAGTTCATTGATGTACCAAAAGGAGAGAGAGGATTCATTATTCACGGTGTTAGATTGACTAGTGTAAATAAATATTTTAAATATAAATATAATAAATAATATTACGGTGTTGTTATGATTTTAATCAACTCATTTAATATGTGGAAAACTCATAGGTACTTTTGCTAAATCCTACCCAATTAAGATATCGAAAAATACCTTTGTGCACATACATAAGTATAACCAGTAGATGTACAAATTGCAGTAATAAAAAACATCGAGTAGTAAAAAAAAATTCCACAGGTCGATATGTATATTTACATAATTGATTTAAAACTAGAGAAGTTTTTTTTAATTTTATTTTTGGAATAAAAGCAAACAGCATTTAGTTTAATTGTTTGCAAAAAATAACCAAAACGAAAAAATAATTCACATGTACACATGCAAAATAAAAATAACCAATTTTGGTTAATAATAACCAAAGTGGCAACACTGCATGGAACTAACATCCGGAAGAAAAAGAGTTGCACATTTTATGAGACAGCTGTGACGTCACCAGATAGAAGTGAAGAGAATAGGAATAAGTACAAACGATAACATTATTTACAGATCACAAAGTCTTGTTTCTGCAATGTTGTTTACTGTAAAGCTTATCATCTGAGATAATGTTAACATTTGATTTAAATGATATTAATATCAGGCATGGAAAATTCAGTACTTTGGTACTTTTTCAGTACTTTTTATTACCCAGAAATACCGTAGTACCCCCATCACAGTTTTAGTACTTTTTTCTTGCTTTATTTCTAACACGATTTTTTTAGTACCTTATAAAATATTAAAATATTGTCAACATTGCCTACGTTATTGAAACAAAGTTGTAGTTGATGACAAGTTATCTAATTTTACTCATCACTAATGAAAATGTTTTGCACATCACCAGAAGAGTAAATAAAAAACTATTAATGTAAAAAAGAAAACAACGAAAAGAAATAGTGCGCCACAGTTGAAAAAAATGGAAGCTGCTTCCACTGGGTAAATAAATTATTAATTTGTTATACTATTGTTTTATAAAGCTTATTTATTTTTAGAAAGCCTAAAATTTATGGAGCAGGGTTTCGAGAAGAATGGAAAGAAAAGTTTCCGTGGCTATCAAATGATAAATCAAATGGCAAAAAGTGTACCATATTCAACATCAGTATTGTAGGAGGATTGAGCCACATACAGCGACATGCAAGCCGAGAATGTCATATCAAAAAGTTGCAAATTGCCAAGAACACACCAAAAATTAATACATTTTTAGAAAGCACACGTTTTGTCAACAATGATCTTGCAAAAAAGTTAGAAATAATATTAGAACACAATTTGCCATTTACTATACTAGATCATTTAAATAACATTATAAAAGACGGTATTACAGATTCACAAATAACATAAAAGTTTTAACTTAATCGCCATAAAGCACAAATTATTATTACATATGTAATTGGTCCGGAAAACACCACAGGAATAAGTAATTTTTGTCATCATAATTATTTTTCAATTATCATGGATGAAAGTAATGATTGTACAGTGTCAAAGAATTTGTCAATAATAGTAAGAACTTGTAGAGATAGATTTTTGTCACTAGAATATTTGTGTGATTGCATATATATATATATATAATATATATATTATTATATATATATATAATATATATATATATTAATATATATATATAATATATATATATAATATATATATATATACATATACATATATATATAAATATATATATATATATATATATATATATATATATATAATATATATATTATAATATTATATATATATATATATAAATATATATATAATATATATATATATATATATATATAATATATATATATATTTATATATATATATTTCAACTAATTTTGTTGTCGCGTAAAACAACACACAAAATAATATGTGTCAGGTACGTGGCTAAAGTTACAACAAAGTTATCACATAATGGTTACATAAAATATAGAAACTTAACATATAATGCTTATTTGTAAGTTGGTTGTAAGTAACATAATATATTTTTATTGTTACCTTTATTTAGTTATTGAAAAAATTATTATTTTTCAGTGAATCTTACTCAAATTTATAATTGCCATGAGCATGAACATGAAAAGAAAGAATAAAAATAAAAAATATAAAATATATTGATAACAATATATTATTACAGTGAGCACAGTTTAGTTACTGTAACCATGTCAAACTATGTTTTTTCTCTGCGTGTTGATTCAATATTATAGGAAATTGCAAAAAGAATCTTTTAAAAAACAAAAAAGTAGAAAGAAGTTCGCTTTTATGGGTTCTCACTTAATTCCGACTCTACATATTTAATTTCACATATCAAGATTCAATATTATAGAGAATTCAAAAAGTTCCTTTTGAAAAAAAAAAAAAATAACAAAAAATCCCTCGTTATAGGTTATCTTATAATCGGCTCTAAATATATAATTTCATGTTTCTATGTTCAAAATTATAGGAAATTCAAAAAGACCCTTTTGAAAAACGAAAAAGTAACAGTAAGTAACAGTTCCCTTTTATGGGTTTTCACCTGATTCCGATTCCATAAACCTAATTTCATGATTCTAGGTTCACTATTTAGTAAATTCTAAACGTGTCTTTTGAAAAACGAAAAAGTACCGAAAATCCCCTTTTATAGGTTGTCTACATACATACCTTATTTCATGTTTCTAGGCTCAATATACTTAATATATATTCAAATATTCAAAAATACCATTTTAAAAACGAGAAAGTACCAAAAAGTCCCCTTTTATGTGCCTATCCTAATTCATATTACAATATTTCAAGTTTATAGGTTCAAAATTGTAGAATCTCATATACCCACCATCAAACCGTATACCGTAAAAGGAATGCTCCCCTATAAACATCAGGGTGATATTTGGAATAGGCTTTAGCCAATTATGGATCGAGCTCTTTTAAACTAACAAAATATTAATTTTTAACCGTGAACGTATGAGTAATTTTCTGAAGAGGACCTTTAAATGCGTAAATTATGAACCGATACTCATAAAATTTTGTACACAGATTTCGTTCGTATAGAACCTGTTTATGCAAAATTTAAAAAAACTCGTTCCTGAAGGAAATCTTTTATAGGGGATATGGTCATTTATAGCTCAGTCCTCATTAAATTCGGAATGAAGAACTATGTTTCTAAGTATAAATGTTTTTATGTCGATTTTCAGCGATGTACAGCAACTTTCGTAATTTTCTTCAGAAAATTTTCTAAAGTTGATTTTAAATCCTTATTACTTTTTGTAGGCCGATTTTAATATAAAGTAATATAGTAAAGACACACTAATGTGTGTCAAATTTCGTCAGTACATTCATATTTTTAAGCCAGTAATGAGCATTATAGTCATTTGCAAAGGGGACCTTTTACAGGGCAAGGGTCATTTATGGGCCGATCCAAAAAAAAATTGGTATAGAGGTTTTGGCTCGTAAGAAAGTTACGTGCGTCGCATTTTATCGCTTCACCCTATTTTTAAGACATTAGTGAGGTTTAAAGCCATTTCCTGAAGTGAACCCAATAGGGGAAGTAGGGTCAATTATGGACCTATTCACATAAATGCTGGCAAAGAGATTTTGTATATTTAGCCAGTAATGAGCTTTGAAGTCATTCATCATCATCAAAGAATGGCCGACCCTAAAAAATTGAATAAAATGTTTTGGTTCGTAGGAAATCTACTTATACCGATTTTCATCTCTATACTCACATTTTTGGGCCAGTAATGAGTGTAAAAGTCATTTTCTGAAGGGGACCTTATATGGGTGGTAGGGTCATTTATAGGCAGACCCTAAAAAAATTGAATAAAATGTTTTGGTTCGTACGAAATCTACTTATACCGATTTTCATCGCTATAGTCGCATTTTTAGGCCAGTAATGAGTGTAAAAATCATTTTCTGATGGGGACCTTATACGGGGGGTAGGGTTATTTATGGGCCGATCCTATGAAAAATTGGTACAGAGGTTTTGGTTCGTAAGAAACTTAAATACCGAATTTTATCGCTACACTCGAATTTTTGGGCCAGCAATGAGTGTTAAAGTCATTTTTTGAAGAGAAACTTATATGGGGGATAGGGTCAATTATAGACTGATCCTCAAAAAATTTTATAGAAAGATTTTGGCTCATATAAAACTTATTTATGTCGAATTTCATCGATATACTCGTACATGTAAAGCAGTTATGCCCGTTAAAGCTGTTTTCAGGAGGTCCACTTGTATTGGACCTCATGTCATTAATTAAAATTGCTAGATTTCCGGTTTATAAAGCATAATGAGAAACGATTTTCAAATATTTGCCTAATATTTGTTGATCTGGGATTAATATTTAAGATATAAATCAACACTTTCAAAAATATTAAAAAATTTGATAAGATAATACCAAAGTTTCCATTGTTTTGTCAGTAACAGAAAACCAAATACTTTAATCTTGTTATATTTTTTTAAAACTAAATTAATTATATTCATGAAATGTTATTAATTTGGGTGAATAAGGTTATATACACATAAAATTCTTAAAAAATTATAAAATTGTTTATTAAAGTTTTGGGTTTTGAGTCCGTTTGTAAAAATATAGAAAAAGTTTCCATGTAGCCATGTCCGTCTGTCTGTCTGTTGAAAGCACGATAGAGTCCGAACGTAAAGAGCTAGTAGGTTGAAATTTTAAAAATGCGATTATAGTAATGAAGTTCGACAGAAATAAGTTTTATATGATCCAAATTCTCTCTGCCAAATTTTATGAGCATTGACCCTTCCCATCATATATGGTCCCCTCGAAAAATAAATTTTACGCCCATTAAAAATACGAGTTTAGCGCAGAAATTCATTATAAGTAAGTTTCTTACAAGAAAAAATCTTCTATAAACCGAATTTTATAAAGGATCGGTCCATTCCACTTACTGCATACAGTGGAATGGACCGGTGGGTATATAAGATTGGGCATAGTCGAATATAAAAAATCTAAATTTTTGATGGTCTCGGATTTTACTCATATCTCCGTTATTTGTGTGCTATTCGATCGTATTTCCGATAGAATAATTGAAAAATCGTATCTTGCGAATATCTAGGGACTTCTGAAAACTGATTTCAACATACACACAGATATACAGTAAGACAGACGGACATGGCTAAATCGACTTCGATATCCATAAGAATCCAAAATATATATACGTTATAGGGTCGGAAAATTATATAATAGAAGTTACAAACGGAAGGTCAAACTTATGTATACACTTGTCACGAAGGTGAAGGTTATAAAATATTACATATATGTACAGAAAAGTAACTGTAAAAATTCGATAAGTCCACAATTGATCATAGCTTCATAGGTTCTGTCCAGAAAACCACTTAAATGCATATCTATATTAGGTTGGGTCGAAAATAGACTTTCTCTCGGATCAACTTCTAATAGTGAAATTATTCTGTACTTTAACGTCAAATAAAAGACTGTATCGCCGCCAATTTTCGTAAATACGTTTATATGGGGAAAAAATTCACTTTTTGGAGTTTTATTACAAAATGAGGCTTTAAATATTATTTATTGCACCATTTTATAGCAAA
>NC_060954.1:24299641-24314466 GCF_022045245.1 Lucilia cuprina
TATTGTACAATAATTTTTATGCGAATAATGTAAGTTTGAAATTTAAAACTAACACAAATTTTTTCCAAGTGCTTTTTAAAACAATTTTTTTACGATAAACAAAAAAAATCTACGTCTCGTCAATGTTTACCAGCAATAAATCAGAGGTCGAAGTCGACCGGCCTCGAGTCGGAGCTTATCCGCCGCCGAACTATATTTAGTTGCTTGAGCCGCCGCCGAAACATTCGGCATAAATCGACTCAATTTTTTTTTAATGTTTTTATTAACTAGACTGTAAGATCAATTATGTTTAAAATACACTATGGTGAAGGGTATATAAGATTCGGCACAGCCGAATATAGCACTCTTACTTGTTAAATAAAATTTTAGTTTTTTTGTTTTTGTAAACAGCTGTCTGTTTCTGATTTCAGTGTTACCACTTTATCGTTTTTTATGTTAAAATCGTTTAAATTTTTGTTTATATGTTAAAATAAACAATTGGCAACACTAAAATTTCTTACAATATTCGAAAAACATATGAAAAATTGTCGTATCAGTTGTATAGAGCTTTTGCATAGAAAATACCAACAACATTTGTTCAATTCAGAATCAAGTTGTATATTGTATCTACTAAAGTGTAGTAATAGTGATTGTGAACAGATTTTTGCAGCAAGTCATAAGTTTATGTTCACAATAAAAAAAACAATCAAAACAAACAATGTCAAAAGTAAAAAAAAAACAAATAATATTAAACTAATTAAACGAGCAAAATAAACCAAATTAATTTCTTTTTATTTAAAATTCTATTAAGTATTTTCATTATTCCACATTTTAAACTAATAAATAAACAGTTTTTAATAAAATTTTATTTATGTTTTGGTAAACAGCTGTTTGTTTGTAATTTCTGTGTTACCACTTTATCATTCTTTATGCCAAAATCGATAGAAGTTTTTATTTATATGCTGAAATAAACAATTGACAACACTGAATTTTATTACGACACTCGAAAAACATATGAAAAATTGTCGTTAGAGTTGTATAGAACTTTTGCATAGAAAATACCAACAACATTGTTATGACTATTGTAGCAGCTGCTGATATACAACGCATACAACGCTACAACATCGATTGTGAATTAAACAATTGTTATGACTATTGTAGCAGCTGCTGACATACAACATCGATTGTGAATTGAACAAATTTGTTTTATGATAAAATACATTAAAAAAATTAAGTAATATTTTCATCAATAGTACATGTGCATGCCACCAATGGCATCCCCTTGTTAAAATAATGACTTAAAACGCTGTTGTGTAAGTAAATTTTAGCATTTTAACCAATTAGGGTATGTATAACTTTTTCATTCCGTATGTAACACCAAGAAATATTCATCTGAGACCCAACAAAGTATATATATTCTGGGCCTTTTCAAATTCTGAGTCGATTTAGCTATGTCGATTTGTCTGTGCAAAACGCGCTCACTATAAAACGAAGCAATATAATTTAACAAAATTCACAATCCAAAATGTTATTCACTTTCCTAAGTTGTTTGGTATTGAAAATTAACAAAATCGGTTCACATCGGGAAAAGTTATGAATCAAAATTTATAACAACCTCGAAAAAATAAGCATTTTTTACACATTCTAATGTAATTTTCTCGAAAACTATGCAAGATAATTCCATAAAAATCATTATATCTAGAGCTTGATCCCTGATGAAATTCGCCTGAATCGGTCCACAATTTCATATACCTCCCACAAAAAAGTACATATCCCCGGAAAATGGGTTTTTAAACCCTACACCACTATAGTGTTTGTAACATACAAAAATATTGGTCCAATACCCACCTTAAAGTATACCGATCGATTCAGAATCATTTTTTGAGTCGATTAAGACATGTCCGTCTGTCCGTCCATGTAAACCTTGTGCGCAAGGTACAGGCCGCAATTTTCAAGATTATTTGATGAAATTTGGACCAAGCATGTTTTTTGGCACAGGGACGAAGCCTATTGAGATCGGTCCATTATTTCACCTAGCCCTCTTAGGGTGTAGGGTGTTATATGGTCAGCCATGCCCGACTATACTTTCATACTTGTTTGTAAATAACTTCCGTCACAATGTCGATATCTTCACAAAATTTTACAAATTAAAATCTTAAGTCAATAGAATGCATTCATATAAAAAATTTTCTGGACCCCTCCGAAGATCACTTAGACGTGTATAAACTCATTACCATATTAAGATATCCGTACAAAATTTGGTACAAGTATTGCTCATATGCACAAAAATATTACTAAGAAATTTTTTTCCGATCGACCCATAATAACTTAACCTCCCGAAAATAACTTAAACGCACATAACTCAGTACTAAACTAATATATAAAGTCCAAATACTGTGAAATTTTTTTCCTATTGGTCCATAGTTGATCATAGCTCCCATACAAGGTCCCTTTCAGAAAAACACTTAAATGCACATACTCATTACCAAACAAATGTTATTTCAAAATTTTTTCACGATCGGTCCGTACTTGGTTATAGTTCCCATACAAGGTTCCCTCCCAAAAATCAGAAAAAATTGCATATAACTCATTACCAAATATTGATATCCATACATTTAGCAAAAATATTGCTTTTAAATACATAAATTACACTATAAAATTGTTTTACGATCGGTTCATATTTGGTCATAGCTCTCATACTCATACAGTACTTTGAAATTTTGTCTTTATATACATAATTAAACATAGCTCCTATACAAAGTCCTTTTAAGAAAAATCTCTTAAACGCATATTACTAATTACCAGACAAGTATGAATATATAGTCGGGCGTAGCCGACCATATGATACCCTGCGCAAGTCAGTACGTATGTTAAAAATGCGGATTATTTAAAAAAACAAAGCAGTTGGTTTGTTTTTATAACTTTATTTGGGAATATTTTTACTTTTTTAAAAAAAGAGATTTTTTACAAGAGGTCTCAAAGGAGAGTAGCACAAAATTTGGCCCTTCAAAATATTGGTAGGGGGAGTTAATTCTTCTTCAATATTATTTATGTAGAATTTAAAAGTTTTATTAGTGTTTGTAAGTGAATTTTGACCTTTAAGTCATTTTCTGATGGGGAGTTTGTATGGGGGATAGGGTCAAATGAAGCCCGATCATTAGAAAAATCGGTAGTGTCATTTTAAAGTTCTATAAAACTAAGTTTTGTCGACTTTTGTTAACATAATAGATCATTTAAATTTATTATAAGCCAAAAGGCGCTATTTGGGGGATACGATTGTATGGGGGCTAGTCGAAATAATGGACCGATTTTAACCATTTTCAATAGGCTTCGTACTTAGTCCATAGAAGTAGTAGGTTAATTTTTATTTTGAAATTTCAAGTGGGCGATGAGAAAATATAAAATTCATATATTTGAGGTAATATAACTGTGTCAATATGATTATTTATTTGGCGGACTAGCGTTAGGGGGCGTGGTACCTCCCATATAAATTAAATACAAAAATTCGTTTATCTTGGACTCTATTACAGTTAGAATCTTTAAATTTTGCATGAATAACTTTAACATCCATTGGCGGACTACTATAGGGGCTTGGAGCCCACATATAAACAAAATAGAAAAATTCGTTTATCTGAGAATCTATTAGATCTAGAATCTTCAAATTCTATATAAATAACTTCGACATTCATGTGAACATGAACGGGTGGACTCTTAATGGAGGGTGAAACAAAAATATTGTATATCGCAACGCATAAGAATATGAATTATTTTTTAAGAATAAAAGTATATATTAAATTTTTGCAAGTAAGAAATAAAATAGATTAATGATTTTAGAATTTAAATGAAATATATTATCATCAAAAGAAATTATAATAAACTTTTAAGAAAATTTTTATAATTTAGTAACTAAATAAATAATTTTTTTGTTTATTATGTATTTATTTTGGTTGGGATAGCGAAGCACACCGGGTATTAGCTAGTGTTAAATAAATCTTGGAATTGTAATAGATTAAATCTTGGGATTATTCTATTTAAGAGATGAGAAAACTTATTTCTACAAATATTCAATCAATTAGAAAAGTATTAAAATAAAAGCAGCTGATGGAGGGTATTTAAGATTCGGCTCAGCCGAATACAGCATTCTAACTTTTTCGTTTCTGTGCATACCAATTCTTTACCCTTAAACACACTCAAATAAATATAGCTAATTTTTTAGTTAAATGTGCTTATATTTAATTTACATTTAATTTTATATCTTTGCAGACGGAAGTGGTCATCAATATGTCGCAATACCAATCCCACCATCAACTAGTGATCGTGTTGAATCTGGTTCTAACAGCAAAAAAAATGATACAAAAACAGAAATAACATCAAACCCTGAATTAAATTTACAAACAGAAATACCAAAATTACTTATTAAAGAGGAGGATTGAATTTTTTGACCACACTATACTATCCTGTTGAAAGCTTTATGATTTTGAATACCATATGATCGAACAATAAACAAAAATGGTCACATTTATTTTTTATTTTTATACACACATATGTATTTCTCATCTATAAAAAATCTAATATTTTAATAAAACTCTTAATGATTATTTAAGTATTTAATGAATTGCATATGTATACTGCTTAAAAAGTCAAATAAAAACAAGTAAGAAGTTATAGTTATATCTTCAAAATTGCGACAAAAATGATTACAAGGTTTACAAGACCTATTTGTATGTGGACTAGGTGAAATAATGGACCGACCTTAATCATCTTCAATAGGGCTCATCCCTGAGACAATAAATGATAATGTACCAAATTTCATTGAATTATTTCATAAATTGCGACCTGCAGTTTGATTAAAATTTTTATGAACGATCGTCTGTCCGATTCAAAAAATGATTCTGAGCCGATTGATACACTTAAAGGAGAAATATTATTGTGTATAAAAAGAATTTTTATGCAAAACTTCATTTGGTAATGAGTAATAAGTGTTTACGTAATTTTCGGATGTGATCCTTGTATAGGAGTTACGAGCATTTATGGATGTTCTTTAAACAAATTTGAAGTATATTTTCTGTATATAAAGTGATATTTGAACCATATTTTGTATAGATATCATTATTTGGCAAAGAGTTATATATACATACTAGCTAATTCTCGGTGTGCTTCGCTACCCCAATCGAAGATTCGATATAGATATGTTAATGTTAATAAGTATATACAAATTTTTTTTGAAAGTCCGCCAATCTTTCTCATAATGTTCAAAATTTTTTTCATGTAAAATATTAAGATTCTAATTTAATATTTTTTTTTTAATATGGGGGATTGAAATTTGCCACTCCCACTATAGCCATTCCGCCCATTTTGTCCACAAATATTCTAATGGATATCAAAGTTATCCATATAAAATTTTCGTACTCTTAATACTTTTAATACTCATTTTATATGTGGGTGTAACTTCTCGCCCACTTGAAATTTCAAAGTAAAAAGTAACCTATAACCTCTTCCCGACATACAGGAACTCACTGTGAAAATTTCAAGAAAATGGGTTCAGCCGATTCGTAGTCTATACTTAAAATATACAAATACACCAAAGATATAGAAAATTAAAATTGGTTAAAAAAGATTTGAGTTATTAAATTATGCCCTAGAATTTTATGAAACCTTTTTTCAGTTTTGAAAAATTTTACAAAAAAATATTATGTTTATCTAGCTAATACCCGGTGTGCTTCGCTACCCCAACCAAAATAAATACATAATAAACAAAAAAATTATTTATTTAGTTACTAAATTATAAAAATTTTCTTTAAAGTTTATTATAATTTCTTTTGATGATAATATATTTCATTTAAATTCTGCAATAATAGATTAATGATCTATTTATTTCTTACTTCCAAAAATTGTATATATACTTTTATTCTTAAAAAATAGTTCATATTCTTATGCGTTGCGATATACAATATTTTTGTTTTACTAACCATTAAGAGTCCGCCCGTTCATGTTCACATGAATGTCGAAGTTATTCATATAGAATTTGAAGATTCTAGGCATATAGTAGTATATAGGCGAAACTAATTGTCAAGGACCTAAGTCCCCTGTCAAAAACCTAACTGGTGAGAATGTGTTAGTAGAAGCTCAAAAATAAACGCAGTTGTTCAAAAGGTACTAAATAAAAAATGTATTTTTTTACGTTATTTTTTTAGGTTATTAATTAAATTTTATATGCTAGTGAATAAAACTATTAGTTAATTATTTTTTGAAAAAAGATATTTTATCTTAAAACATATTATAAACATGTATTTTTGTAATTTTTGCTGCACTAAAGCAAAAAGAAAAAAAGTATGTAAAATACTTTTTTAATTTTCAATACGAAAATATACAACTTTTCTTTTTTCAGTTTTAATTAAAATAAAATGTCAAAGAATAAAAAATGTTTCTTTTTTTTCGTTTGTAAAATATAAATTATTTTCGGGGTTTTAAATAAATGAAAAGTGTTGCAAAAAATAATAAACATTAAGTTTAAGTGATAAGAAAAACTAATAAGTGCTAATATCATCGCAATTTTGCGAAGAAAATTTTAAGTTTAGTGAGTGCGTTTAGTTCTCAAGTTTTTTTTATTCTCTCAGAGCTCGTATGTGTGAAGAGAATAATTTTTTTTTGAAAACCGATTCAGTTTCGCCTATATATACTACCATATAGTAGTATATAGGCGAAACTAATTGTCAAGGACCTAAGTCCCCTGTCAAAAACCTAACTGGTGAGAATGTATTAGTAGAAGCACAAAAATAAACACAGTTTTTCAAAAGGTACTAAAAAAATGTATTTTTTATACGTTATTTTCTTTGTGTATTATTAATGAAATTTTATATGGCAGTAAATGAAAATATTAGTTATTTATTTTTTTGAAAATATATTTTATCTTAAAACATATTATAAAAACGTCTTTTTGTTATTTTGTTGATGAATTAAAAAAAGTATGTAAACTACTTTTTTAATTCTAAAATGTACAGCTTTTCATTTTTCAATTTTAATTAAAATAAAATGTCAAAGAATAAAAAATATTATTTTTTTTTTCGTTTGTAAAATATAAATTATTTTCGGGGTTTTAAATAAATGAAAAGTGTTGAAAAAAATAATAAACATTAGGTTTAAGTGATAAGAAAAACTAATAAGTGGTAATATCCTCGCAATTTTGCGAAGAAAATTTGATGTTAAGTGAGTGCGTTTAGTTCTCACAAGTTTGCTTTATTCTCTCTGAGCTCGTCGGTGTGAAGAGAATAAAAATTTTTCTTTGAAAACCCCTTCAGTTTCGCCTATATGTACTACTATATGTATACCAAGAATTATAAAAATATAGATTACGCATGGTGCAGTTTTTTTTTTGGTTTAAATCAACAGGTGTTCGAAATAACCTTTAAATAAAAGTGTAACAATAGACTTTAGACAATCCTACACTAAATACCAGAAATAAAAATTCAGACATAAAAAAAATTCTTTATAGAAAACTAAAGCCAGAAGCTGCAAACGATGCAGCAGCCCTTTTACTTAACAAAAACTAGGAAGGGAAATACACATTGCTATAGCAGATAGATAGAAAGATGTAAAAATGGAAAAGAGGCCAGGCACACTTATGGCATGTGTCCATTATAGAAATAAAAACTAGAAATTATTGATTTTGTTCAAACAAAAACAATTGTTATTTTTAAAAATCATGGACATGAACCTGGACACAAAATAAATAAATAAATACAATTGTTTTTAAGAGTAACACTACAACAAAATATTGATAAAGATGATATAGATGCATACATGTGTGTATATGTATGTCTGATTGTGGCTGCCTGATTGTATTGTATTTGTAACTAAAAGGAGGAAAAACTACATTTTAACACCTTGACTATTATTAAATGCAACTAATGCAGACACACAGAGCCATCAAACAAACAATAGACACGAGAAACCAAAACTATATTCATATACAAATAAATAAATACAATATATGCAGAACTATATAGTTGGAATCAATTGAGACATTTAACACCGTAGTCGTAGTAGTACGTGTAATAGTCAAAACAATGGTTTTGGATATTCTTTCGGGTTAGTTTTAGTAAAAGTAGAAGAAAATTGAAAAAAAAAAAAACAAGAATAAAAATAAAACAGCATGTGTTAATCCCTTCGTATAGAAATTCATTTGCATGGAACACGAGTTGGAATATTGATGCATGTTACAGAAGTTTTAAAGGATGTTTTCTTATAGTAGTTCAATACCTCAAAGATTACTTACATTAACCTATGAACTAAATTGGGGTCCATACTTTTAAATACCATAGGAAAAACTTTATTTACCCGGTAAGTAGGCAAGTAATGTTGGAGCAAATTGGAAGTATTGACTTTTTGACGTGGTAACAAATGTGTTTGTTTTATATAAAACTAAGTATTTTCTGTTGACATTCCAAATTTTACATTGTATATATGGGTGGTTGTATCAATAATGGACCAATTCTTATAAAAGTTGTTAGACAGATTTTTATTCCCATTAAACTTGTTTATATTGAATTCCGTCATAATTTAGTATACATTATTTTTTGAAGGTAGGTTCAATTATGGACTGATTCTCACAAAATTTTCAAATTTTAGTAATGAGCAATCTAGATAATGAAGTTTTTTAATACATTACCTGGTAATGAGTAGTCATTATCAATAACATTATTTAATTTTTTTAAATGGGATTTTTAGCCAATTGTCTAGAGAATCAGTCCAACGTCTGTGATTGACTTATTGATTGATGGAGCACTAACTAATAAATACAAAAAATAACTGTAGAGGTTTAAGCCCCAGAAAGTCGGTTAAACACATTTGTAACCAGTTATTGAACCTCATCGAATAAAAATAATTCTCCCCAAAATTAAGAAGTTCCACATTGCTTCAATATTACTTGCCTGATTACCGAATATGTAAAGTATTTCCTTAAATATGTCGAATTTCGTCCCTATAGTAAAATGATAAAGTCAGTTAAGAGCGTTAAAAAGAGGCGGCATTATGTGGGAACCGATTTAATATTGGTATTATAATGCCAGAAGCGTTAAAGTGATTTTTCTGAAGAGGGCCTTTTATAAGAGGTGGGGTCAATTGTAGTCCGATGTCCACCATAAATTAAAGTATAATTTTATGTTGCAAAACACTAATTTGGGTAAAATTTTATCACGATTGCTGTGTAATAAACTAATTTCTGAACCTTAAAACAATATTTCGAAAGGTTACTTGTACGGATGCTAGTCGAAATCGTGGAACGATAATGTTAAATTTTAATACCAAGCAATCCTTAACAATATTTGTGTGAAGTTTTCTAGCTCCTCCCTTTACAGTTACTGATTGTATGTTCTGTCCACAACACCATTAATTGTGTTTAGGTCAGGAACGTCCGCTTTGAGATTGAGAATCTCTGAAGGTACTTTTGTATTTGAGAAATATAAGTGTGACTGCTGAGTGCGATTACACTGGTGGGAATGTGTGTTGTGCGAATGTTAGCTGTATGGGCATATTCGGGATTTGGATGGTTTTAGTGTGAAAAAATCGGATGTATTCTTTTCATAGTGATTTGTCTGATGATTAGATTAATTATGATTGGATTGCAGGCTTTGTAAAGGAAGACTTCAAAACAACGCGAAGTAAGCGTGGGGATAGTTGGACGTTGACTGACGAAGTCTATTGTTCAATTCACAATCAAGTTGTATATTGTATCTACTTAAGTGTAGTAACCGCGATTGTGAACAGATTTTTGTAGCAAGTCATAAGTTTATGTTCACAATAAAAAAACAATCAAAACAAACAATGTCAAAAGTAAAAAAAAAACAAATAATATTAAACTAATTAAACGAGCAAAATAAACCAAATTAATTTTTTTATTTAAAATTATATTATTTTCATTATTCCACATTTTAAACTAATAAATAATCAGTTTTTAATGAAATTTTTATTTTTTTTGGTAAACAGCTGTTTGTTTGTAATTTCTGTGTTACCACTTTATCATCTTTTATGCCAAAATTGATTGAATTTTTTTATTTATTTGCTGAAATAAATAATTGACAACACTGAATTTTCTTATTTTGCATAGAAAATACCAACAACATTGTTATGACTATTGTAGCAGCTGCTGACATACAACGCTATAACATCGATTGTGAATTGAACATATGTATGTATGTTCTTAAAAATGTCGTATAGGGTTATCAATTACCTCGGTCTTTGGGACCCTTTGAGAAGTTCTATCTACGAATACCGACTATAATATGGTACTTGGATGCCTGCCTCATACGAAGGCATTTACGAGTTTGGATAGTATCCGATACTCACAAAGGGTGAAGCCATGTCCCGAAGTATGCCATCGAATTTGTAACT
This sequence comes from Lucilia cuprina, assembly GCF_022045245.1. NCBI lineage: Eukaryota > Metazoa > Arthropoda > Insecta > Diptera > Calliphoridae > Lucilia > Lucilia cuprina. Next base: position 24,310,010 of record NC_060954.1, read on the forward strand.
CTTGCTCTTCCTGTCACGGCTTTGTGAAATTGTATTAACCCAGTGGTTGAAAAAGCGTCACCGTGTGATAGGGCTACACGCCAAGTACTCTCGTAAAGCATATAGTTGTTGAACGAATTTTGTGTATGTTGTTGTGTGAATATGTCGTATGGGGTTACCATTTAGCCGGGTCTTTTGGGACCCAACTGGAGTAGTTTTGTCTACGAAGACCGATCGAAGTCTTACGGGATCCTGGTGCTTATTGTGAGGGTCCTGATGCGTGACCCATACCAAGGCATTTTCGACTTTGGATAGTTTCCGATACTGATGGAGGGGGAAGACATGTCCAGAAGCATGTCATCGAATTTCCTCTTCCTGACACGACTTTGTGACAGGTTGATCAAGGGGGCGCTGGTCGATGCATTGTATTAACCCAGTGATTGAGAAAGCATACCCAGTACTGACGCACAGTGGTATAGGAAAAAAAAAAGAGGGAAATAATTCGGTAACTTCTAAACGGTTAATCCGATTTTAATGAAATTTGGTATGCACAAAGAGGAGGTGTTGACGAGTTTAGGTTTTGAATTTGGACCTTATAGGCCAACCAGGGGCGGGGGGTCCTCAAATTAGGACACCTCGGCTATGTAAAATTTTTAAAACGATCCTATTTCTTCATTTGAGTTCCGATTTAAAAAAAATTTCGTATATAGAATCTCCTCATCGAGCACTATAAAAAATGTCGTCATAGCAGTAAATTATCTCTTATAGTTTAGGAGATATTCGCATTTGAAAATTAAAATTTTAAAATTTTTACCGTTCTTACTTTAGTTTTTTGATAATAGCGGGTCCAAATATTCCCGATTTTCTCCATTTCTTTTTTTATTCGCTTAACAACAAGTTTATATATCAAGCAGTGAAAGAATTATGTAAAAATCATGACTGAGTCCAAAGTTATAGGCATTTTAATTTAAAAAATTAAAAAAAGACGATTTTTTGCCATTTTTTTGGGAAAAAAGTATCTTTTTCTTTTTAAGTTATCTAAAAAGTTTCTAAGAAGATGTATATAGAATTTATACTTTTTGAAAAGCTGACTTTACATAAAATACGATAAATGAAACAAAACCTAAAAATTTTTGATACCGAGGGGACCAGGTCCATCCAAAAAACCCTATTTTTTTATAGAAAATTCAATTTTGAGCAAAAATTCTCAAATCGCATAGTCGATATCAAATTATAGTGACCTGTTTTATATGACCCAATATGTTCTTAATCATTTTGTAACGGGTTTCGATAACCCCGCCCCTGGTATGGATATAATAGGCAAAAAACCAAAAAATCCCATTTTTGGGATTTTTTAAAACTTTTTTGGGAATTCCGGGATTTCTAATAAGAAAATTCGAACTTTTTATTTAATTTTAGATTTTGAGTAAAAAAATATCTACCTAACTGTAAAATTTCATCAAAAAATATTATTCATAAATAAAATTTTATTGCAATTTGAAAAATTTGTATCTTCGCAAAAACTGAATAAAAAACATTTTTTATTTTTTTTAAAAAAAGTATTCCGCGAATTTTTTAATTTTCAAAAATTATATACAGTTTTGAAAAATAGACAAAATTACCTTTCCATTGATATATAAACATGCCTACCTAATGTTTTTTAAGTGACAAATTAATTAGGGAAAACTCAACATCTTTTAGAGAATTTACCTAGTACTATTATTTTCATCCATACATTTGTTAGGCATGTTTTACTACCTAAATTTTTATGAATTTTTACAGCCACTTTTTACGATTAATCTTTTATTCTTTATCCCTAAAAAAATTAACAAGTATTTATTTTATATAAAAATAGTCTTTATTTATTTTTTTTATAAATTAATATAATTTTGTAAAATAATAGGTATCACAGTAGTCCATATCTAAAAGATAAAGTAAATCTTTAAATTCATGAATATTTTCAAATGCTAACGTTTTGTAGCAAATCCAACGTTTCCTTATAGTAGATAAAACAGGATCAGAAGATAGAATCAGATTATTAAAAATATCTTCATTTTGAGACTGCCTAGAACACTTCCTTGAGCTAAACTGATGAATATGCTTAAAGTCTCTAATCCTCGATTCTTGGGGTTCTTCTGTAAGCTCTCCTAAAGGCAGAATATTATGTTCTATGATGACCTTTCCATGACATAATATCTTGTGAACTGTAGGTGTCATTTCTTTCCAGGGATATAATTCCAAAAGTAATTTAGAAACTTTTGTAGAATACTCTCCAAATTTTGTTGCGTTCACTTTATGCTTGCTATTTATCGCCATTAGAATAATATTGACCTTTTGCAGTAAATCCATACTAATTCCGGTTATTTCGGAAGTAGTTTCAAAATGTTTAAAAAAACGTCTAGCGGTATTACCATCGTTTGTGCTTCCATATCCTGTGAGTGGTTTATCAATATTTAATCCCAGGCATCCAAAGGCTGTTTTTCTTTTCTTAACATTGCTTTAAAAGTGTCCGAAACTTCTTCGTTAGATAAGGTTTCTAGTGAAGTTGATAACCTTTTCCTCTTAGATTTCAGTTTATATCAACTGATTTTATAAAATTTTCAATTTTACATATATCAGTTTTATCCACTTTATTTTTATGTGCAGTTTCAATATATTTCAATAAGAAGTTCACTTTATCTTGAAAAGGAGCTGAAGAGTGTTCAAATAAAATGGAGCACAAATCATTTTTTTTAGTACGATCGCCATGGTTAGAAAATTACAAATAATTACAAACAGATATAAACCTGTCTTATATATTAATTACAGGTACTTAAATTAAATTATTTTTTAAAGGGTTATGATCAGGGAAACCGAAAACATGCTCTAAAAAAAGTGTTTTAAGCGCTTTAAATATGCCGTAAAAAACTCAAAATATGCTCTTAAAATTTAAAATATATGCTCCAAAAATAAATTTTTTATTATCGATTTTTAAAATCGATTTGATAAAGGTGGGAATTTCTACTTAACTGAACCTAACCTAATGAATAAAAAACTGTTAGAAATTTATTAAATTCGTTTCAATTTCCTTTCAATGGGTTCTATATTATTCTTCATATATAACATAAAAGTTTTTTAAGCATTGCAAAGTAATAACCAGGGAAACCGAAAACATGCTCTAAAAAAAGTGTTTTAAGCGCTTTAAATATGCCGTAAAAAACTCAAAATATGCTCTTAAAATTTAAAATATATGCTCCAAAAATAAATTTTTTATTATTTTTTAACATTGAAAAGCTCAAAAAGACTGAAATTGTAATGAAATAATAAATGTTTAATGTCATATTCTATACCCTACAACATTTTTTTATAAATGTTTCATCTCATAGTTTGAAGAACTAGTATAATAGAATTCCGTTTTACCTTCAGATAACCAATAAATAACAGGAAACCATTTGGTCCCCAAAAAACATATTTCAAACGACAAAGTTTTACACATTTCTTCCAATTGTATTCATAGCTTTTAAACTGACATTTTAATCGGTGTTGTCATAATTCCAATAATTAGTTTTTTAAACTATAAAAATGGATTGGTCTCATGAAATCAAAATTAATCGGTTTTATGTCCGATTTGAAATATAATGCTTTATTGAATAAAAAACTATAACATAACGATTTTTTTTAAATTGTAAAATAGGCTAAAAAATTAAAAAAAAAAATAAAAAAATAGAATTTTATTTTTTTTTAAATAAAGTTTTGAAAAGAAAATTAAAAATGTATAAAAACGAAAGAAGCGAAAAATCAAAATATGCACTAAAAGATGCTCTAAAAACTCGAAAATATGCCTTAAATATGCTAAAAAGTCAAATCATGCAAAATTATGCTCTTATGGGTGAAATATGCAAAAATATGCTCTAACAAATCGATGCAAAAAATTCTCAAATTGTTCTGAAACGTGTAAATATCTTATCCATGAGTCCATACGACGCACCACAAAAAACATGCATTTGCATATTTTGGTTTCCCTGGTTATGATATTCTACCTAATATGTCTAACGTATCCTTATGTAATGAATTTTTCCTCAATAGGTCACTTAAATAAGCTACCTATTAAAGTGACCTATAGGGGTAAAAATCATTACAGTTTAAAAAATAATACCTGAAAATTTTTTAATATATGAAACAAATTTAAGAGTTAACGTTATGGATGAAAATAATAGTGCTAGGTAAATTTTCTAAAAGATGTTGAGTTTTCCCTAATTAATTTGTCACTTAAAAAACATTAGGTAGGCATGTTATATATCAATGGAAAGGTAATTTTGTCTATTTTTCAAAACTGTATATAATTTTTGAAAATTAAAAAATTCGCGGAATATTTTTTTTAAAAAAATTAGAAAATGTTTTTTATTCAGTTTTTGCGAAGATACAAATTTTTCAAATTGCAATAAAAATTTTATTTATGAATATTTTTTGATGAAATTTTACAGTTAGGTAGATTTTTT
>NC_060954.1:24314566-24319566 GCF_022045245.1 Lucilia cuprina
AAATGTAAAAACATAAAAGGAATAAAAATAATTTTGTTTACTTTTTTCTTAATTTGGTTATTTTTTATTCGAATTTTGGTTAGAAAAGAAATTTTGTTGTGGCAACACAGGTCCCATGATATAAATAACTATATTTTGCCCCTTTTGGAGATGTAGTATACATATGTATGTAATTATATTGCAAGTGTTGCATTGAGGTTATGGATTTATCTTGCAATGTAGTCTCTTGGATTATGACCAACATTATACATATAAATATTACTTATATTTATAGTGTTATAATTTTAGACAAAAATATTCAGTCTTAACAATTTTGTTTTTTTTATTTTTTAATTTAACAAATATTATAATATAATTATATATTATATTATCTGTAATGTTTTATTTTCATTTACATCGTGATAGGTAAAATTATATATAGCAAAATTTATTTGTACTAAAAAATTATTTAAATTATTAGAATTTACTTTAATTTTATTTAATTATTTTACGTCTTGCTTGATGTATTTGCAGATTAAAGAAGAAAGAGACCGGAAGATTTATACAAAGAGAATCAAGCCGTTAGCTAGATATAGGAAAATTATGCATTTAATCGGTTACACATTAGGTGACCATATACCCCATATTTACATGTGCAAGGTATTGCCATATAAGCATAAAAATATAGTAATAATATTTATAAATAAATCTTGCAAAATTATTTTCTCAGAACATTTGTCTCATTTTGACCCATTGTTATTTACATGTCCTAAACTGATTTACTACACTGTAGTCTCTTCGCTAAAGGCCTTTCGTTCCTTTACTATTTTGTTTCTAAACATTTATGTTTAGATAGTAGTTAAGAGTAAACTAAACATCACTATCTGCTCAATAAACGGTTTTTATAACAAATAAAACAATTATTTAAAATATTAACAAACTTTTCTCTTTATGTGAAATGTAATTGGGAAAATGTTTGCAATGAAATTTGTTATTGGTAATTATGTTAAATAGTGAAAGGAGAATATAAATATTCATAAAAAACTGTTTCCATAAAAATTACAAAATCTGTCACAAACCTCCTTTTACTTTTCGTGGGGCACGACCACACCCTGAGAATATAATGTAAATTAGATTAAAATAAGAAAATTTATATTTATTTAATATAGTCTGATACTTATGTTCAATTGCTTGTTATAATTAATTATATAGAATCTATTGTAATTAAAACTGGACTATTGTATTAAATTATTGAACTTTCCTGAGTACTATATTTTCTCGAATTTTAGAGATGTCCATGGTATATTACAGAACTTTTCCACATATTTATAATGCTTTAATATATTTTGCGTGATATACACCAATGAATTTCCAATTCAGAATCTCAAGTCTCCCACCGTGACAAGACCTAATATTGTGATTACTAGTCATAACATCAATACGTAATTGGCTTGGTAACCATAATCGCCAAAGCGAATCTTCTTCCTCAAATTCACCACTTCGAAATTTTACTCTGTGATAAATGTAATCATCAGATACAATTGTATTTGGAAATTTTTCATGGTTTTTCGAAATTCCAGAAATTAATGTTAAATATTCCTCAGATTTAAAAAACTCCGAGTTAAGGTTAATTTCCTTTCTAATTGATGGACAATCATTCATAATCCAATGTACATCCTGCCTTGACAAAGCGTCAGGGACAATATTTGCAGAACCTTTTCGATATTCAATATCGAAGTCAAAGGATTGAAGTTTCAAACTCCATATACCCAGTCGACCAGATACATCCTTTTGGGACATCAACCAACGCAAGCTAGAGTGATCAGAAACGATTTTAAAAGGAAGACTTTCAACAAACGGACGGAATTTTTTCAGACAAACAATAGCTGCTAAGCACTCTAAATCCGTAACCGTATAATTCCTCTGTTTCTTATTTAATTTCTGGGAGACGTAGGCTACTGGATGTTCTTTGCCATCATCATCTAGTTGCGTCAAAACTCCTCCTCGTCCTACGCGAGATGCGTCGAATTGAATCGTAAATAGTTTGCTAAAATTTGGTTGAACTAAAACCGGTGATATAGTTAATGATTCCTTAAGATTTTGAAATGCTTGCTCTGCTTCTGGTGCAAATTAAAATTTCTTTGCTTTCCTAGACAGTCTGTTAGTGGTGCGGCTAAATCAGCGAAGTTTGGTATAAACTGCCTAACCAGCCTGTCATTCCAATATATCGCCTAATCTGTTTTTGACTTTTGGGCTAAGGAAAGTTTTTATGGCCTCAATCTTATTTTTATCTCTCTCCAAACAACCTTGTCCTACTATATAGCCTAAATACTTTATTTCCTTCTAGCAAAATTTACTTTTCTCAACATTAATAATTAAGTTTAGAGCTCTTAAACTCATTGCAACCTCCATTAAAACTTCAATATGGCTTTTAAAGTCCGATGTACATATAAGAAAATCATCTATATAAATGACGGCGTTTTCTCGAATTCGACTAGGAATAGTATTATCCATCAAACGACTCATTCGTTGTGCGGCGTTGCAGAGCCCGAAAGGCATAACTGTAAACTAGTACATCCCCCCGGGGGCATGTTACCTTGGCGAGACCTCCGCCTTGGTGTTATTGCAATCCCGGGGTATAAAGAGGGCCCAATACCTCCAATCTGACCGGGATTGAAAAATTGGTGTTCTCAGTCTACTGCTTGGCTTAGTCCTTGCATAGATTGCCAGAGGTCAGACCAGAGCACCGCATAATCTGGTACTACGGGTGGCCAGTTGCCCGCAGGACTATGTCCTTGCTGGTCAGTTGGTTGAGGTTCCTTCGGGATCCACGTAGTGGCTGTTGGTTGAACCCAAATTCGCGGGAAGAGTATAAGTGGCGGTTAAAAGACTGATGCATGATAATAGTCAATATTTCGGGATAAGAGTTCGGTGCTGTTGCCGAAAATCAACAGATACCCCACAGAGGAGTGACTGTGGGACTAAGCGTTGGAAATGGGTTGGAGTCAATTGTATATGATACGGAATGAATGTAGAGGTATGCGGGACTCATCCACCCGTATACCTAAATGAGTGTGTCGTATGTTTTTCCCTAAGAATGTGTCGGATAAATGAGATGTGTGCTGGGTTGAATGATGATGGATGAAAGGTATCATATGCAAGTGATACCAATTAATTTTCCTTCCTTGTCCAGATATGTTCAGAGTATACTCTGTTCATATCAGACTTACCACAGGGTGTCACTGTGAGTAAGAACGATGTCTACGGCTTATTGATGGATCGTGCTTCGGTCCACCGGTTACGTCTCTAGGTGCTGTTGCCGAATCAACAGAGCCATAGTAGTGTGGTTGTCTTACAACGTGACTACTTTGGCAAGAGATTAGATAGCTCGAGTACTCCAGCAAAGTACTTGCGCATGGTACCGGACATAGCCAATGTGCAAAAATTGGCACCTGAGTCTTCATTGAAGACAAAGGGGCGATGGTAGACCGTTCTCAAGTCTACCCTGTGGATGAAAAAGACCACCGTGAGATAAGGCCGACACGGCAGGTGCTCACGTTAAAACTCTCGACAGTCTGTAAACTACTACAGTGGCCTACCAGGTACTACAAATGCAGTTTTTTCTTTAGAACTCTCATAAAGCAGTATTTGCCAGGTTTTTTTCTTTAGAACTCTCATCAAGCGGTATTTGTCTGAAAGCATCTTAAAGGTCAATACCGGTAATGTAATGGATGTCTTATAATCTACTTAAAAGTCCGTTAATATGGGGTAAAGTATAAGTAACGTTTTTCGTCAGTGAGTTCAGCTTTCTAGAGTCAAGACATAACCTAATTTTGCTAAGCTTCCTTTCTAAAACTATGGGGCTACAATATGGCCTATTGGTTTCTTCTGTTACGCCTAAGGATAACTTCCTATCTAGCTCACTTTCTGCTGGCGAGGTGGTGACAAAGGATAATGTCGTATTTTAAACGGCAATGAATCTCCGGTATCAATGGTATGTTTCTCTGGTGATTTTAGGCCTAAGCCCAGCTTACTGAAAGATGGAAATTAGCTAATCGCTTTCTTCAATTCGTATAAATCACTTTTACAAAGTTTGTGAAAATTCTTTCATTGACCTCGGCTTGAAAAGTTTCACTATTTAGGTTTAATTCTGAAACAAAAATCTGAGGATTGAACTTTTCCAAAAGTTTATACCTAAATATATAGGTTGTTTTAATTCTGGGGAGAAGTAAATAAAATGGGTTTTATGGTATTTCTATAAGTTACACGGACTTCAACAAATCCAATAACTTGTTGTCTACTTCCATCAGCCGTTTTCATTGAACTATTAATAGTGGTCATATTCAAATTTAGTTTTTTTTTATTAGATCAAAACAATTCTTTCCCAAAACACTAATAAAAGCGCCGGAATCAAGCAAACCAAAATATTCAGTAGATACTAAAAGTATTTTTGCATAAGGTCGATTATCCGAGCCGTCATTAATAACTGTCGAATCTATAACGTTTCTATAATTTTTACGCTTTTTATAACGCACTCTACATTTTACAATTTTTCTAGTACCAGCTCTCATCACCTTTGTATTCTCGCACTTAATTTTTCTTTTATGTAATGAAGAGCCAAAGTCTAAGTATTTCGTCAAAAAATTGTAGAAGTGTTTTTGTTATCAAAATTAATCAATTTTATATAATTTCCATCAACTATCCTATTAGATGAGGGTTTCTCTGGCAACATCGAGTCACCCTCTTTATCTCGGTTGCATTCTAGTTTTCTTTGATGCTTTTTACATTGGGGTGTGTAAACGTTTTTCTCTCCGCGACGAAAACAGAACAAGTTCGTTTGTCCGAAGGACAATTATAAAAGGAATGACCTATTTGGTCGCAATTCCAATATTTGAAGTTGCTAGTATCTATATTTCCACCTTCTTTCCTTTTCGTACCTTGAAATTTAAAATCAGCTATTTCAGCATCATTATCTAATGAATTATCATTCTCTACTTCATATTCAATCTCAGAAGCAACTC
>NC_060954.1:24322066-24361232 GCF_022045245.1 Lucilia cuprina
ATGTAATTATCATTAATGTTAATTCATTGTTATTATCAACAATATTAATATCATTTAAATCAAATGTTAACGTTATCTCAGATGATAAGCTTTACAGTAAATAACATTGCAGAAAGTAAGTAAGTAAGTAAGTAAGTAAGTAAGTAAGTAAGTAAGTGTAAGTAAGTAAGTAAAAATGTTTATTCAGTCTTTTCTTCTTTCAATTACAATGATTTTTTTTACTAAACGATAGAATAATATTATTCTTAGAACTATTTACATCTTGCTCTAATAAAAGTTAATAATGAAAAAGCAACTTGCTAGACAGAGAAGATACAATACTAAAAAGTATGTTTACATTTAATATTAAACATATGCTTGCTCCCGGCATAACCATTAACGTACAGAGTTTATATTCTGTATATAAAAAACTACAAATAGGCAACACTTAAAACTAAATAAAAAATCAAATAAATTACGGTATCTTAACTAAGATTAACACTGAGTAAAACGAACTGTCCAAATTAAAAAGGTGAACAAATATAAAAAATCACAAGTCGGTAGACCTAATACTGAGTATCAAATCATAATTAACAGTTAAAATAACAGTTTCATAGACTAGAAACTAAATTAAAAATACAAAATTGTATTAAATAATAAACATTAACAACGAAAAATTATCACAGTGATGCGTCAATTAATAACAATTCCCTAGCCTCTGTGCGAGCCGGGGGAAGTCCTCGCGTAGAATTCAGAGATGACATGCGCATCCAATCCATTCGTGCCCGGAGCACCTAGAATACCAATTGGGGAGAGGTATGTTACACCAGACCAATCCACGTTTCGTTCCATCTCGAAAATTTCATTCATTAGATTGTTTTCATGTGTGGCCAGGTTATCCACAAATTTCCTTTGTAGGGACATTGCATAATTACAAAAAGGCACAACCTCTGATTTCTCATAGATATAAGAGTTGGAATAACGCTTCGTTTGGCTTGCAAAATTCTTGTTTATACATTTTCTCAGGATCCTTCTCTCGAATACCTCCAATTCTTTTGCCACTATTGGTGAAATAGTAAACCAGATCGGAAATGCGTATACCAAGGCGGACCTGATTGCCACTTTATATAGTAATAACTTTGTATTACTCGGAAGATATTTACTGTTAAACAGACTGGTGAACATGCAAGCAATTCTTTTGGCCTTCGTAAGAATTGTTCTGGCGTGATTGTTAAATTTGTGTAGTTTATCAAAACTAACACCCAAGTATTTTATAGATGATTTAAATTGTATTTCAATTTCGTCAATGTAAAGATATAGAATCTTGCTTTCTGGAACCACATATCTCGCACATTTTCCAGAGGCATTTCGAATACAGATGGCCTCAGATTTAGATACATTAATCCTAATACCCCATTTCTTATAGTAGTTACAAATTTCCTCCAGATGAGATGCAGCTTTAAGAAGTGCGCGGTGTGGAGATTCATCATGTGAGTACAACAGACAGTCGTCAGCATATAGTATTGCAGTAGAGTTACTTGTCAGATGGGGAAAATCGTAAAGAAATATATTAAATTACATAGGCGCCAGGACACTCCCCTGGGGGACTCCAGATTTCATACATCCATAGTCGGAAAGACAATTTTTTATCTGAACTCTGAATGAACGGTTCAAGAAATAATTTTGGAATAATTTTATCAAAAAAGGTTAACTTCCAGCTCAATCAGTTTGTATAAGATACCCCTGTGGAAGGCAGTGTCAAATGCTTTCTCAATATCGAGTGAAATTGCCACCGTACAAAATTTTCCCCGCAGATGTCGCACGATGTCATCATGAAATTTCAAAAGCGCGTGTTGTGTTGAGTGATAACGTTGGAATCCAAATTGGTATGATGAAATTGGGTTAATAATAAACTCACTTTCCAATTTTGCCTTTAGTATGTGTTCAAAATTTTTTCCTATGTTAGACAAGAGAGATATAGGACGAAAATCATTCGCATTTTTTTAAGTGGAATAATTTTTGCAGATTTTCATACATCTGGAAAATAGCAGTTATTGAGACAATTATTAAAAATGATGACCAGCAGCTGTATTACACGATCAGGAAACCTTCTAATTAAGAAATTGGACACACCATCATAGCCAGAAGATTTTTTATTGTTCAGCCCATTAATATAACTTTCAACCTTTTGCAAGTTCGTAAAGTGGTAATCATCGTCATTGTCCAAAGAATTAAACAAAATGTTGAACTGATAAATATGCGGTAACGCATTATTTGTATATGAAGTGATACGCTGGTCTAAGTCATCAACAGTGAATTGGGGGATAACTTCCCTGTAGATGTCACAGTAGTAATCCTTAAAATGATCAGCTATCTCCCTCTCATTTATGACAGTTTGGTTATCAGCAGTGATCTGTTGGCAAAATGGCAATTTTTCCCTTCCAACAATTTGGTACACCCGTCTAAAAGCATCCGGACCAGGTTTTATCTTCTACAGTATACCATTAAACCTGTCGGCTTGCTCTATATTAACCAGTTCTCTAATTATATTCTTTAGAAGCTGAATTTGTTTTGATATTATATTATATTGGTGACTGCATCTATTACCCGTACGGTGAAATATTTTTTTAAGGTCTTTTTGCCATTTGTGTTTGATTTTAAAAAATTTACGTATATTATCAGAAGTAGGGATCTTACAGTTTGACTGTATAATTCTTTCTGAATGAGCATTGTGGATATGAGAAAGATTCGCATTAAATTGTTCAATTAATATATCCAATTCCATGTTTGACAGGTTTATGTACTTGGAGGGCATAATATCATTGGCTGAAATTTCAAGGTCGTTTCGAAATCGACTCCAATTTGTGTTTTTATACGACGTAAAATGACGTGGGTTATTTAGGATAATTTGCCCCCATTGTAAATCTATTTCCAATTTCAATGGAAAATGGTCCGAGAATGTTGGGCAACTATATATTTTAAGGTTGGAAATTCCAGAGCCTGTAAAATGCGGACTAAGTAGGAAATGATCCAAATAAGACGGACCAATTGGGTAGGACGGTCCAGCATCACAAATACGTGAAACATCCAAAGAGTGGTCAAGTAGCCAGTTATTTAAAACTCTACCATTGCAGTTTTCCAATGGGTCGCCCCAATTTGGATACCTGCCGTTTAAATCTCCGCCCAGTATGAATCCATCAAAATTACCAGCTGTTTGCAACAATTTGTCAAGCCCGTCATTGAGTCTAGATGTAGAAATATTGCATGGTATATAGATTGAGCCAACTAGAATTCTCCTCAGAGAATTGTCCATATTTAGCTCTATTTGAATTAATTTGACTTTTAAATCTATATCGGTAAAGTTTGTAATATTGTATACAATAGACTCCTTGATTGCTAGACCTACTCCAAGAGCTGAGTTGTCATATATAAAATTAAATCCTTTTAGTTTTTAGAAATGCTATGTCAATTTTATTATGAGAAAGTGTATTCAGCAAGTCAATTTGTCGACTGGAGTCGACAAGTGAACGTACATTAAATGTGAGAAAATTTAAATGTCTATGGAACATAATTGTCATTTACTTTTTAAAAGACGTAAGAACTCATCTTTCGCTTCACTTTTTTGCATATTTTTATAATCAATCAGGAATTTGTGAATTTCCTGTTCCAATATTGGTTCCTCGGGTTCAAGAAACAATTTTGACAGTTTTAGGAATTCCTCTACAATTGGGGAGCATCTGTTTTTTGAGTTATTATTATTTAAATTGGAATGAAAAAGGCTTGCAAAGGTTAAGCCGGGTGTGACAGTAGTGGTTTTAATTGCATTGCTAACATTACGACTTACTAGCAAATTATCTTTTCGGGCTTTGTCTAAACGTTTCAATTTACCCTTTACATATTTCTTATAGGCGACACAGCCTCTCCAATTCGCTGGATGCCCCTCCTCACCACAGTTAACGCAAGTCGGTTTTGAGTTCTGAATTTGTGACAGCTCACACTCCCCGGAGGATGAGATTTATCACACTTTACACATTTAAAGTCAGAGTTGCAATTTCGTGCAACATGACCCCAGAGCTGACACCTATGACATTGTATTTCATGGTTCTTCCTTTTCGGTTTCTCCCATATCACAGTTTGGTTTAGTAAGTATTTAATTTGACTAATATCAGTTAATTTCTTTCCAGGTTCAAGAACAACAAGAAATAGACCGGTATCCACTTTGTTTTTCCTTGAGAGTGCCGTTGTAAATTTATTAATATTATTTATGGTGTCTGGGACCAATTGGTCTAATGCACTTTTAATTTCCTGTACATCTGTCTTATAATACAAGCCACGCAAAACCAAAGAAATTTGTTTGAATTCTTTAGGTGTAAAAGAATATGATTTTATTTTCTTCTCCCTAAGGAGGGCCATCATCTCATTATGTACAGCCGGGTCTGCAATATAAAGTTTACTCTTTTGCTCATTTACATTTTTAATTTTATAAACTATTTTTGGTGACTTAGCCTCTAGTTGCGCTACAAGATGTGTTACATTAACATTGTATAAGGAAATTGGAGGACAAAATCCTCCCTTTTGTGTAGCATTGTCCCCAGTGGGGTCATCAATCATCGCTCCACCTCGAGCAGCACGAATATCAACATCGCCAGTATAATCAAAGTCAAGCTCACCCAAAAGAGCAAATCGATTCTGGCTGTTGGTAGCACCAGAAAACCTATATCCCTTACGTCCAATAGATTCAGAAAAGTCAATCTTAGAGGGAGAATTGTCCCCACCAAGTCTCATTCTTTTAGCCGCAATGTTCTCATTAGACAAAACCTTCACATGTTCCATACCATCACTGTTGTCCCCGTCCTCATGTTCCATAGTGGAGAAATTTTAGCCCCGTATGGGCACCCACTCATATACAAGCAAAAAAGTCCGTAAATTCAAAATAATTTAAAAAAAGCAAAATTAAATTAAAAAAAATCAGAAGAAAGTTCGCGCTCGATCAACATTGTAGAAACAAGACTTTGTGATCTGTAAATAATGTTATCGTTTGTACTTATTTCTATTCTCTTCACTTCTATTTGGTGACGTCACAGCTGTATCCTAAAATGTTCCTCTTTCACATTAAACTGTAGGCAGTGATATCCAACCTTTCATAGCGGGGCCATTCATTATCACAGAATTAATTTATAAATGCATAAACATTTAAAACGTGGTTAAACGCAATTTATATATTAAAATAATTGTTGATTTATTTCAATTAAATCCGGATGTTAGTCCCACGATATAAATAATTATATTTTACCCCTTTTGGAGATGTAATATACATATGTATGTAATTATATTGTAAGTTGTTGCATTGAGGTTATGGATTTATCTTGCAATGTGGTCTGTTGGATTATGATCCAACATTAAAAATCTATAAATATTATATTTATAGTGATATAATTTTGGACAAAATTATTCAGTCTTACCAGTTTTGTTTTTTTTTTATTTAACAAATATATTAATATGTATTATATTATCTGTAATGTTTTATTTTCATTTACACCGTGATAGCTAAATTATATATAGCAAAATTGTATAAATATTTGTTCTGTATTGAGGTTATTTTTTGTTCTAAATTTATTTAAATTATTGGAATTTTCTTAAACTTTATTTACTTTTAAATTTTAATTATTTTACGTCCTCCTGAAGAGTTATATAGTGTCAACCGTATGTTCGGGGAGTTCGGTAAAAAGTGAGGTTCGGCCAATGTTCGAACTTTTTCTAAAATTTTTATTTATCATATTTTTACATCTTAAAAAAGTTTTAAAAATGCTGAAAATTTGTTTACAGAAGTTTTTATACATCCTGGCTGTACAATAAATTTCCGATTTCAACGCCTTTTTAACTGTTCATTTTTTCGGCTGATTTGAAAAACAATTAACCAGAAAGTGATTAAAAAGCTAAGAAAAGTGAAACATTTAATTTGAATTATCTAGTTTCGACTATAAATCTTTGATCTCTTTTGTAAAATTAAAATTTAGGTCCTTATTCTTAAACGATCTAGACATGTCAGTCAGTCTCTTAAAAGAACGATATGAAACTTAAAAATACTAGTATCTTTATGAAATTATACTTAAAATTTTAAGGAACCAAAATTTCATATAAATCGGCAAATTGAAATTTGCGTATTGTGTTAAGTATTGTAAGTATATTATATT
The DNA here is from genome assembly GCF_022045245.1 of Lucilia cuprina. Lineage (NCBI taxonomy): Eukaryota > Metazoa > Arthropoda > Insecta > Diptera > Calliphoridae > Lucilia > Lucilia cuprina. Next base: position 24,328,240 of record NC_060954.1, read on the forward strand.
TATATTATATATATTTTTTATTTTTTAGAAACTGTAATTTTACTGATTCGATAAAATTTAATTTGATTTCGATACACATTTAAAACGAAATTTAGATCACCTTGGATCATAATATGATAATGTATAACAATATTGTGATAAATACAAAAATATCATGATATAATATTTTGACGGTATTTAATCATAATACAAGTAAGAATGTTATAGTCGGTCAGCCCGACCATATAATACCCTACACCACAGTGTATTTCGCGGAATAATTAGTTTCCTTCTAAGTTTTAATTAAATATTTTAAAAGTTAAGAAGTACTTAAGCCCTCCCGCCACGCCACGGCTTATTCCAAGGGAGAGTAAATATGTTATTTCACGTATTCGATGTCTGTAAAAAAAAAATATATTTAAGGTTAAATATAAAATTTAAGCAATTATTAAACTTTATCGTTTCTAAGTCATTAGAAAGAAAAGAATATTTAATTTAAAATACATAAATCAATATATTTGAAATATACTTAAGATTTTTTAAATTATATTGCTTTAAAAATACATATTATACTGCTTAAAAATACATATTGGGGCTGGGGACAACAAAAAATGGCTTAAGTATATCTGAGGCAAGATACAATTTAAGTTAAGTTATAACTGGTGTGGATATTATATGGTTGACATCGCCCGGCTATAATTTCTTACTTGTTTATAACGGGTGTAGGATATTATATGGTCGGCCTCGCCCGACTATAATTTCTTACTTGTTGATTTATATATTCCAATTAAAATTTTCTTTTTTCTAATGACTTATAAACGATAAAGTTTAATAATTGCTTAAATTTTATATTGAATCTTAAATATATTTTAATTACAGACATCGAATATGTGAAATAACATATTTACTTCCCCTTACAATAAGCCGTGGCGTGGTGAGAGGGCTTAAGTACTTCTTAACTTTTAAAATATTTAATTAAAAACTTAGAAGGAAACAATTATTCCGCGAATTACACTGTGGTGAAGGATCGGGTTTGACCTACTTTCTTGTTGTTGAATAAAATTGTGGACATTTTAGTCATATTTTGAAGAGGACTTTCTATAGGGGCTAGGGTCAAATGGGGCCCTATAATTATAACATTCATGAGAGTCATCAAGGCTAGTATAAAACTTGGTTTGGCAGGTTTTTGTCCTGATACGAGTGTATTAAACACAATTATGAACTTAAAAGCCCTATTCGGCGGGTTCAGTTGTATGGGGGCTAGGATAAATAATGGACCGATGTAAACCATTTTCAACAGGCTTCGTCTCTAGTACAATAGCAGATCGAGTGCCAAATTTTATTGTATTAAGTTTTAAAAGCCCTATTCGAGGGGTACAGTTGTATGGGGGCTAGGTGAAATAATGGACCGATGTTAACAATTTTCAATAGGCTTCGTCTACGATACCATAAAAGATCATGTGCCAAATTTCATTGAATTATTTCCAAAATTGCGATCTGTAGTTTGATTACACGGTTTACAAGCCCTATTCGGGGATTTAGTTGTAAGGGGGGCTAGGTGAAATAATAGACCCATCTTAACCATTTTTAATAGGCTTCGTCCCTGGGACAATATAAGATTATGTACCAAATTTCATTGAATTATTTTAAAAATTGCGACCTGTGGTTTGATTACAAGGTTTACATGGACGGACGGACAGACGGACGGACATCGCTAAATCGACTCAGCAAATGATTCTAAGCCGATTGGTATACTTTAAGGTAGGTATAGGACCAACATTATTGTGCGTTACAAACATCAGCACTAACCCTATATACCCTCCCCACTAAAGTGGTGTAGGGTATAATGATATTTTAAAACTGTTACAATAACGATAATATGTTTATACTACAATCATAATTAATAATCGTTTAAAAACCAAATAGAAATTTAATTTCTCTGGGATTCGGAATTAGTTGATAATTGGCCCAATTGCTAATTAAAGACCCTTTTCAAAAAATCTTTCGGATGTTCATATTTTGGCTTTAAATGTTATACATTTATTACTTTTTAATCATAAATGCGTTTTTCATTTAAGAAAAAAGTTCGGTGTTACCGAACTTTGAAAACCGAACAAAGTTCGGGTTCGGCCGAACTTTCAAATCTACCGAAGTTCAGGTTCGGTGTTCGGTACCGAACGAAATTTTGAGTTCGGTCGGACTCTAGAGTTATACAATGAGAATCATGTCGTTAGCTAGATATGGGAAAATTATGCTGATAGTCGATAGCATTTAATCGGTTATACATTAGGTGACCATATACCCCATATGTATTTACATGTGTAAGGAAGGCATTGCTATATAAGCATAAAAATATAGTAAAATAAAAAGTAATAATATTTATAAATTAATCATGCAAAATTATTTTCTCAGAATATTTGTCTCATTTTGACCCATTGTTATTTACATGTCCTAAACTGATTTACTACACTGTAGTCTTTTCGCTAAAGGCCTTTCGTTCCATTACTATTTTGTTTCTAAACATTTATGTTTAGATAGTAGTTAAGAGAAAACTAAACAACAGTGTCTGTTATAAAAGCTCAATAAACGATTTTTATAACAAATAAAACAATTATTTAAAATATTAACAAACTTTTCTCTTTATGTGAAATGTAATTGGGAAAATGTTTGCAATGAAATTCTTTGTTGGTAATTATGTTAAAAGTGAAAGAAGAACATAAAGCTTCTTAATAAAATTGTACCTTGTCTCGGATATTATGTATATCTGAGACAAGGTACAATTTTATTACGCCGTTTTAATGTTGAATGAAATTGTGTACATTTAAGTCAAATTTAGAAGGGGACTTTTTATAGGGGCTGGGGTCAAACGAGGCCCTATAATTATGGAGTTCATGAGGGTCATCAAGGCTAGTAGGTATATAACTTGGTTTTGCAACTTCTTGTCTAGATACGAGTATATTAAACATAAATGTGAACTTAAAATTCCTAAAACCTATTCGGTTAAATAAATTTTATTGAATTATCTTTAAAATTGCGACCTGTTGTTTGATTACAAGGTTTACATGGGCGGAAGGACAGACGGGCAAACATAGCTAAACGATTCAGAAAATGATTCTGAGCCCAATGTATTACCAATATTATTGTGCATTACAAACATCAGCACAACCCCAATATACAGTACACTCCCAACTAAAGTGGAATAGGGTGTAATTAAACAATGAAAGAAGATTTGAGTAGACTCAATTTGTAATTGTTTAAGGATCGGATAAAAAGCTAAATCAAACAGATAAGGAAATTGAATCAGTATGAAGTCTCTTTAAAATGTATTAACCCTTTGTACGCGATAATTATGAGATGTTGATCGACTTGTTGTTAATCATAAACTGACTTGTTATTTATTTGCAAGTTGTACATCAACTTGTTTGTCTCATCAACAATGTTTATATGTATGTTTGCAAGCCAAGCGCTGAAAGAGAAACGGTTATTTTAGTGGTGAGAAAATACTAAAAAAACACTTAAAAAAAAATATTTCGCTTTTCATGATTAAATTTTAAAACAAGTAAAATGGTAAATTTTACAGATAAAACATATTCAATGAAAAGAAAAATGTTCATTTCTTCAAAAAGATTAAGGTTATTAATATAAACTGTTTAAAAAAGGTATTGTTTTTATGTATTATTATGAATTCCTGAAAAGTTTTTGAAGTGTACGAGTTTTTTGAAAGTTATTCTCTTGTTTGCAAATGATGTTGTTTGACAATTTTTTTTTTTTTTTTGCAAGTTCTGAAGAAAAGTGACATTAACATACTTTGTTGAATGCTATCAAGCAACTAAAGATAATTTTTACGCTTTTGCTATGAGATTTTTTTACGATCGGGTTGTGTACGTGTTAACTACGTTATTAGAACAATATGAACGCGCAACCAGTGTTGCCAGAAATTCTTCATAAAAAAGTGCAAAACGACAGTCAACAAAAGTGCAAATCCGTTGAAAAAAATGCTAAATTCAAATCAAGTTTTTAATAGTCGATTAAGCTTTGCAAGTGTTCACATAATTCAGTGATATGTATTTAGCCAAAATCTTATTTCAAATTGCACAAATTGTTTATATGAATGTTTCACTACAATGTCCATAACAATATAAGTTTGTTTATTGTGCAATAATAGTATCAAATTTTTGCAAATGTAAGCTAAATAAAAATCCAAGTGAGGACGTTGTTTTGATATTGCAAACTAAATTGGACCAGCATTTAGGGGATGACCCCTACTTATGCAAAGCATTGTGCTGGAACTAGAAAAATAGGTTGTGGGAAGTAGGATAGAGGGAGAAGTGTTTGTGGACAGTTAATTTAATTCTTATTATATCGTAAGTCGCAGAGAATACCTTTGCAGGAAGTTTATTCCACATACGAACAATGCGGCTAAAGAGTGAATTTTCGCTATCGGGACCAAGATCCCAAATTTCACATTTTATTGTAGTATCGATAGAAAAGTGCAACGGTGCTCCAGTGGGGCAGAATGGAAATTTTTTGGAAATAAATCTGGCATTTCTAAACGGCTGACCCGATCGGGATAAAATTTGGCGTGAGCGTAGCCAAGGTATTTGAGTATTTGAGTTTAAGTTTTGAAGATGAACCCCGCAGATGCCCCAGGGACGGAGCTGTGGCGGCTCAAAGTAGGGTACCTACGACATGTAAATTTTTTAAACTCGTGCCATTTTTTTGTTTTTCACCCAAATACAAAGATTTTTATATTTTCTGAAAGCGCTCGACGAGATCTTGAAAAAAACATGCTATACTACTTATCTCTTATTTTTTAATTTAAAAATTCAAAAAATTTTAGATTTTTGCCGTTTTTTTGCCCAAAATGTGTCTTAACTCTTTTATTAATAAAATAAAATTTTCTTTAAGAACATATAACAATTTTATAGTTTTCTAAAAGGTATCTTTACGCAGAACGCTTTGGCGTAAAAAACTTGTCCTATTTTTTGAAAATGTTGCCACTGCGTCCTTCCGAATATGACCTATTTTTATCAAAACTTCAACTTTGGGCGGCATGTTCTAAAATCCCAAAGCTGGGATCAGAAAACTGAAAGCAGTTTTGGAAACCTCAATATGTTTTCTATTTACTCCAAAACTATTTTCCCAGCCCTGAAAGAAATGTGGACCCTATGGGCAAAAATGTAAAAAATCCCATTTTTGGGATTTTCATTCCTATTTTTGGGAATTGCGGGATGCCCTTTGACCTTTTTAATTTTTTTTGCATTTTCTTATTTGAAATGACAAGTTAAACAAGCGTTGAAGATTTCATTGAGTTTTGTTCATAAATAAAGATTTTGTCATATATTACATATTTGTTAATTTTCTAAAACTATGATTTATATCAAAATTTTAATAGGGTCGCAGATAGCTACAACAAATTTGTCCACATTTATCCCTTAATATCTTTTTTTAGTTAGATATGGAAATTCTCGACCCTTTACAAAAAATTTCAAGCTCAATTACATTCAAAAATATGTTCATTTAAACCTGTGTCCTTTAATTTCATCTTTTTCATATTTTAGTATTAAGTATGAAAGAACATACATTTGGTGTTGAATAAAATATTTGGACAATTTTTGAAAATTATTTAGTTAATTATTTTATTAAAGACTATAACATTGTATATACAATAAAAAAATATACTTTTATTATGAGCCACGCACAACAACACCTAAATCACCCCACACAAACCACCTTTCCCGCCCACCGAAATATAGGAAGGAAGAAGTTTCTGTTATGGCATTTCTGACCTTTCCATCAATTATTGTTAAGCTTAGCTGATATGATACGTTAATAGAGAATTCCTTTATTTTTATGCAAATGGGCTCCAGTGCATTTATTTCATCTTTTAAATATTCCACTAAATCTTTTGTTGTTTTCTTTGACTCCTTTATATATTCAAATCCAATTTTGAACCCGGAGTTGTATTGATCCATATATCTTCAAATGAATTTCCGATGCTTGACGATGATGGATAAAGGGAATATGAACGAATTCGTAATGGCACTAATGATGACATAAATACACTTTTGTAGTCTGCTAATGTCCGACTTCCACAAGCTTGTTTGTATTCTGGAAGTGCTGATGAACCGTCACATCCCCACTTACACATTAAGACAACATCACAGTTATGAATTTTCCTTAGTTGGTCTTCTGAAAAGTCTGACACAATTCTTGATGCTGTGTTTTCGAGCAAAGATGATATATCAATACAAGCTTCCACATCATTAACAGCAATAGGTGATGGTAGGATAGTTTGATTTTTTCCTGGATCGCCTTGTATGATGGTAATATATTGTGTCCTTTTTCATGAAGAGCTTTCCTTAATATTTGGAACTTCTTTCGACTGAGACCCAGTTCCAACATAAGCGCTATTGCTTCCTCTTCAGTAAAATTTGATTGTGATGTTGGAGTTGGTATACTTTCCACAATTCGCTTAAGTCGTTTTGGTGATGCATTAGAAAGAATAGTTGCAATATGTACGGCATCCATAGGTTGGTTTTCCTTTTTCAGCATTTCGTTAAATGTATCAGCAATTTCCTCATTTGAGATTGAAAAAAGTTTTTGTGTGACCCTCTTTTTTTGACCTTGAACATAATCTTCGTATGACTTGCAAGGCGCTCCTGCTGATGTGTTGTAAGTTGAGATTTCCGTAGAAGTTTCCATCCAACTACAAAATTTTAATCGAAATTTCTTTTGATTTCCATCCACAGACTTACTTTTTACATCAAAATGTTTTCAATTTTTGATATGCCTGTTTTGTCTACTTTTCCACTATGTGTAGTTTTTATATAATTTGAAATGTCTTCAATTCTTTCTGGCCCTTTTGAAGATACACTCCATAAAACGGAACACGACTCTTCGTACTTTAATATAATCTTCATTGTAGATTTAAAATCTGAGAAGTTTACTTATATACCAATTCTTGTCATTTCCGATACAGGTATTCCAAAGTAAAAAATTACGAACTGTCTACCTATTAACATTTAGGACTATATTACTATAACCTGTAATTCAGTCATTGATATTTCTTATTAGTGAATGAATCGAAATTATCATTATCTTTATATTTTTACCTATATGATCATAAACGAAACAGAACGAAATGATCTGTCGAAAAAAATTTAGGTAAAAAATAGTTATAAATTTCTGAAAATTTAAGCATAATAGGACCTTCAAATTATAAGGATAAGCAAACAAAATAGAAAATAGGAAAATATAAGATTTAAACATGTTCTGTCATATTTAATACTAAAATATGAAAAATATTAAATTAAAGGATACAGGATTAAATGAACATATTTTTGGGTCGAGAATTTCCATATCTAACTAAAAAAGATATTAAGGGATAAATATGGACTAAATTGTTGTAGCTATCTGCGACCCTATTAAAATTTTGATATAAATCATAGTTTTAGAAATTTAACAAATATGTAATATATGACAAAATCTTTATTTATGAACAAAACTCAATGAAATCTTCAACGCTTGTTAAATTTGTCATTTCAAATAAGAAAATGCAAAAAAATTGAAAAGGTCAAAGGGCATCCCGCAATTCCCAAAAATAGGAATGAAAATCCCAAAAATGGGATTTTTTACATTTTTGCCCATAGGGTCCACATTTCTTTCTGGGCTGGGAAAATACTTTTAGAGTAAATAGAAAACATATTGAGGTTTCCAAAACTGCTTTCAGTTTTCTGATCCCAGCTTTGGGATTTTAGAACATGTCGCCCAAAATTGAAGTTTTGATAAAAAATAGGTCATATTCAGAAGGACGCAGTGGCAACATTTTCAAAAAATAGGACAAGTTTTTTACGCCAAAGCGTTCTGCGTAAAGATGCCTTTTAGAAAATTATAAAATTATTATATGTTCTTAAAGAAAATTTTATTTTATTAATAAAATAGTTAAGACACATTTTGGGCAAAAAAAAACGGCAAAAATCTAAAATTTTTTGAATTTTTAAATTAAAAAACGTATATTTTTGGATCTGTAAATGATATTGATCTGAAATTTTTTGTATATTATTTGAAATTTTGTTGTCTAACTAACAACTAACAATTGAGTCCATTTGGTCGAAAATTACGCCCGGTATTCAAAAAAAAGGCAGAACAAGATATGGTAAATTTTGTATCACTAAATTTTAAATGCCTATAACTCGGATATTATAAGAGATAAGTAGTATGTCCAAGTTTTTTCAAGATCTCGTTGAAAATATAAAAATCTTTGTATTTGGGTGAAAAACAAAAAAATGGCAGGAGTTTAAAAATTTTACATGTCGTAGGTACCCTACTTTGAGCCGCCACAGCTCCGTCCCTGGGGCATCTGCGGGGTTCATATTTAAAACTTAAACTCGAATACTCCTTGGCTACGCTCACGCTAAATTTTATCCCGGATCAGCCGTTTAGAAATGCCAGATTTATTTCCAAAAAATGTTCATTCTGCCCCACTGTGCAGTGGATCAATACAGTTGGATATCCTACTGTTACCGATTAGTACCTTCGCCCTCTCCTGCGCGCTGTAAAAAACCGAGACACTTGAATGTGTTTAGTCCAGCGGACATAGCACTGAATTTTCATTCCTAGAACATTAAGAGTTTCTGATTTTTTTATATTTACACCACCAATATGCATATATAGATGGAACAACAATATCTGCCAAGCGTTTATGTGTTAAAAAACAATATTGAGTCTTACAGCCGTTAAAATTTACTCTTTTAACACGACCCCATTCAGAGATTTTTATCATGTCGCGATTAAGCGATTCATTCTTATCGCGCCTCATTGCCCCAATCTCTATAGGGCTTGGCCTATTATTGAATGAATAAGAATGGCAGATACTGCTGTCATCCGCAAAAGAGTATATAGAGTTTGAAGTTTGACATAGAAGGTCATTTATAAAGATAAGAAATAGGGTATGGAAAAGAACGGAGCCTTGCGGTACCCCTGAATTAATCTTGAACTTGTTTGATGAGATCCCTTCTATAACAACTCGTATAGTGCGATCTCTAAAAAAGCTCGAAATAAATCAAGAGAAGTTATTACCAACACCAAATGCAATCAGTTTTGATACAAGTGCACGATGCCACGCCTTTAAAATATCTAGAGCCACCACTTTACTTTCGCCAAAATATTGAAAGGAATGACATCATTTCTCCGAGAGGAAGGCTGGTGAGTCTCCCGTAGTGCGACCTCTACGAAAGCTTCAAGACAGTGCCGGTAAGCCATCTGGTCCAGGAGACTTGTTAATGTTAAGAATTTTGTGTCCCTACATGCTAAAAAGGCTAATATCCTCCGAAAACTTTTTAAACCACCCACCATCCATTCCATGTGTAGCACCAAGAAATATTCATGTATCACCGTCAGTCCGTCTGTCCTTTTGTCTGTCTAATTGAAACACGCTCAAGCTAAAGAAATATACCAAATGTAGACAGAAATCATACCGCGAACGTAGAATTGTATCGGTCAACAATTGCTCATTGCTTCCATATAAGGCCCATTTCCAAAAATCACTTAATGGGACATTTTTCATTGTCAACTAAATTGATAAAATTTTATGCAAATATGTTTTCTACATGTATCAATCACTCTACATAATTTTTTTCGGATCTGTCCATAATTTATCCACAGTTTCCATATAAGGTCCTCTTCCGAAAATCACTTAAACTTATATATAATATTCGACTTGAGTATGTTTTCTGTACATATAAACCATTCTAAAAGTTTTTTTTCTAATCGGTCCATTTTGGTCAAGAGTCCGATACGCACATATTTCTTTGTCAAATAAAGCCATCTTGACTCACTTTATGAAAGAGTACGTGCCAAATTTCATCAAATTATCTTAAAACTGTGATTTGTAGAGTGGGCACAAAGTTTACATGGAACCAATATTTTTATACCCACCATCAAAAAATATGGGGCGTATATTGATTTTGTCATTCCGTTTGTAACACATTGAAATCTTTGTCATAGACCCACAAAAGTATATATATTCAGGATCCCCATTAAATTCAAAGACAATCCAGACATGTCTGTCCGTCTGTTGAAAGCACGATAGATTCCAAATGAAAAGAGCTAGAGGGTTAAAATTTCACTTAAAATTTTGTTATAGATAAGGTTTGGTATTGAAAATGGGCAAAATCGGTACACGTTTTCGGATAGCACCCATACAAGTGGCCCATCGAAAAACAGCTTTATCAGTCATAACTTGTTTAAAAATACGAATATAGCTCTATAAAACTCTACCCCCCATATGAGGTCCCCTTCAGAAAATGACTTTACGCCTCATTACTGGCTTAAAAATACTAATAATCAGATGAAATTCGACATAAGTAAATCTATCTAAAAAATTTATAAGGATCGGTCCATAATTGACCCTGCCCTCCATATAAGGCCCCCTTCAGAAAATGACTGCAAAGCTCATTAATGGCTAAAAATACGAGTGTAGCGATGAAATTCGACACAAATAAATTTAACACAAACCAAATTCTGTCTACCAAATTTTTTGAGGATCGACCATAATTGACCCTACCCCCAATAAAGGGTTCCCTTCAGAAAATTACTTTAACGCTTATAACTGGCCTAAAAATACGATATAGATGAAATTCGACATATGTAAGTTTTATTCTAGTCAAACAAGGTTTGATGGTGGGTATATAAGATATATAAGATATAACCCAATATAACACTCTTACTTGTTGGCTATAACAAAGGCACGAATGCATAATACCCTAACAGAACTAGAATGAAATAAGGTCCAGTTGCTACAAAAATGGTTTAGGATTATATACATTCTATATCAGCAGATTTTTAAAGGGATAGTTTTAAAAGGATTATGAACTAGGTATAATACCGATATAAAAAGCATCTAGCACTTTTTTCGAAAAAATAAGTGCAGCTGACGAAAAAAGGTGGTTGCCGTTGTGGCAAAACTGCGCGCAACGCTGCAGTAGATGTTAAATTATTTTATGATTTAACTGGAAAGCTCGGTGGAGTTTTCCAGTTTTTTCCTACCGATAGCGTCCCCGGGTGGCGGATAGGGGGTGGTGATGGACCATCTGTCCTCTCCCAGCTTTAATTTCACTTAAGCTGAGGGAGGGCAGATTGTCCACCACCTGGGAATATTATATTCCCCGCGGACCAAAAAACTGAAAAAAAAACAAATATGGAAAATAAATATAAAAAGATAAAAGTTACGGTGCAGGGCCTAAATAACCCAGTACCGGCGGCAAGTGTTGATCTACTCGCGAGTCACGTGTCGTCGTCATCCTGCAATCGTGAGCAGAATACTACTACGGAGGTGGGTACCTTGGCCTCCGTGGCGGACAATGCGTCAAGTGTACAGCATGCCGCTGGCAAAAATATAGGGGTGAAAGAGATAGATGTACTCGGAGAGAGCTCTAAGCTACCTCAGCCTTTAAATATAGGTACCATTATAGCAAATCCCAAAAAGGATGAAGTAGAACAAATGGTGAAAGAGGTGAGTGATAGCATAGCTAAACTACCTATTACTAAGAAAAGACTTTCTGGAGTAGAGGAGGAAGTTGAAAAAGATGCTTCAGGAAATCATAGTTAGTCAATCCCACGACACTCCAAAGGAAAAATCGGACTCTCTCACAAGATCTGTGGCAAAAAGGATCAGGTCTCCCGAGGAGTTGACAACTAAGAATAAAAAGAAGAGAAGAAAAAGAGCTCCCCGTCTTCTAATACACAGTCGAAGCCAAGCCATACTTCACTCAAAGGAATCTCAAATGAGAATCCTGCGAGTAAGGGTGACAACGCCAAGCCAGATATTTCGTAGACGAACACGTCGCGAAATCAACCTCGAAGGTAAGGGAATCTCAAAAGAAGCCCAGAAAAACGAGGAAGGAGAAGCTAGATGGAAGAAAAGGAAAAGAGCCGCAATCTTACGCCAAAGTTGCCAGAAGTAGCCACCGGAACGATCTCTGCTATGCAGTTTACGATGCCGGTAATCCGACAGGCAAAATTCCAATAGACCAACAGAATAAAATAGAAGACCTGGTCAACGTATACTGGAAATTCTTGGAGGTCAAAATGCTGAGCTGGCCGTGGAAAAATGGGATGTCTTTTACAGGAAAGAAGAACCTGAGGGAACTTTATTTGCAATAGGTATCGACCAGAAATCCATGGCTAGTCTTGCCAAGAATAAAGGTAGAGCTTCCTAAAATCCTAAAATCGAGGAATTTACCATTAACTCGTCAGAAGAAAGTGTAGTTGCCCTTTCCAAAATTGGGAAGGCGCCGATTGAAAGGGCTGTCAAAACCGGCCCCGACAAGGACACTAAAACACCTAAGACAGTACCCAAAGCATCATTAGCAAGTACTAGCAATGTTGAGGAGTCAAATCCTAAAAGCAAGGAGGAAATCACTCACCCGCCAGAAGACAGAACAACAATGCTCTCCAGAATTGGGAATGTGTCTATTAAAAATACTCCTATTCCTAAGCCTGATAAAGACACCGCAGTGCCATCAACAGTACTCACTGCATTAATAGCCACTTCAGGCTATCCGGAGGAGTCAAATCCAAAGAGCGAGGAGGTGACCACCAACTCGCTGGAAGACAGTTTAATGGATGACCATGATTGAGGTTATCCAAATAAACCAAAAAAATATTAGATATAACTATATGTTCAGAAGAGCTTATAAACGAAATTCAGGATTGAAGAGTTTCGGACGAGCACTCCTTTTCTGATCATCGGTACATAAGATTCAAAATATTAAGGCCACCACCAAAGCCGATAAAGTTTCGGAATAAGTCTAAAACTAATTGGACAATGTTCGGGACCTTACTAAAGAACCGTTTAGGTCGGGACACTTTCAATGTCGAAATAAAGAGGATATAGATGCCAAAGTGGAAACGTTCACAAGTGCCCTGGTTGAATCGTTCGAGGACAGCTGCCCACTGCGAGAGCGGAGATCTGCCCAGGAAAACCCCTGGGTAACTGGGGAGATCCGGAACCTTGGGAAGACTCTTCGCAAACTATTTAACCGGGCGCGGCGTAAAAAGACCACTGGGATGAGTATCGTAAAAAACTTGGTGAATATAAGAAAATCGTTCGAAAAGCCAAATGAGACTCCTGGAAACTTTTCTGTGAACAGGTAGATACCGTACTTGACCGGAAATTAAAATGGAGACACCACATAGAGGATAGGATCAACAAGGCACATCGGTGCTGGGCGATGTGTAGGAGAACCATAGGCATGAAATGGGGTCTTAGTCCTACTATGACAAATTGGCTTTAAAAAAGTGTAATTAGACCCATTCTAGTTTATACTTCAATAATCTGGTGAACTGCTTTGGACAAAAAGTGTAATATCAGACTACTACAGGAAGTTCAGCGTACATGCTGCTTGGGTATAAGTGGTGCCATGTGTACTACTTAACCAAGGCTCTGGAAACGTTGCTAGATATTCCACCCATTGAAACATATATAAGATATGAGGCGGCGCTTACAACCGAACGGCTCTTTACTTTAGGCGAACTTGCCAAAAACGGTTATAGGACACGTCATCAATGTATACTAGGAAGGTTATACACATTCATCGGACGTGCCTGATCGCATACCAGACACTGAATATGTCGGAAACTTTGAAACGCTAATCCCAGATAGAATGTCTTGGTCAAGCGGAACATTAGAGCAAATACCAGTAGGAATCCGTTGCTACACGGATGGCTCTAAATTAGGGGACAAAGTGGGCCTGGGGTTCTATATTTAAGACCCAGAAACAGAAATATACCAACGTTTACCTAATCATAACACAAGCTTCCAGGCAGAAGTACGAGCAATAACGGAATGTGAAAATTGGATTAGAATAAATATGGCGCCCACAGGGCTTAATATATTTACCGACAGCCAGAAGGCAATTTGTGCGATATCAGGTGATAGAATCTAAGACCGCACAGTGGGGCAGAATGGAAATTTTTTGGAAATAAATCTGGCATTTCTAAACGGCTGACCCGATCGGGATAAAATTTGGCGTTAGCGTAGCCAAGGAGTATTCGAGTTTAAGCTTTGAAGATGAACCCCGCAGATGCCCCAGGGACGGAGCTGTGGCGGCTCAAAGTAGAGTACCTACGACATGTAAAATTTTTAAACTCGTGCCATATTTTTGTTTTTCACCCATATACAAAGATCTTGAAAAAACATGCTTGGACATACAACTTATCTCTTATAATATCCGAGTTATAGGCATTTAAAAATTTAGTGATACAAAATTTACCATACCTTGGTCCGCTTTTTTTTTGAATACCGGGCGTAATTTTGGACCAAATGGACCTAATATACAAAAAATTTCAGATCAATATCATTTACAGATCCAAAAATATACGTTTTTTAATTTAAAAATTCAAAAAATTTAGATTTTTGCCGTTTTTTTTTGCCCAAAATGTGTCTTAACTCTTTTATTAATAAAATAAAATTTTCTTTAAAAACATATAACAATTTTATAGTTTTCTAAAAGGTATCTTTACGCAGAACGCTTTGGCGTAAAAAACTTGTCCTATTTTTTGAAAATGTTGCCACTGCGTCCTTCCGAATATGACCTATTTTTTATCAAAACTTCAACTTTGGGCGACATGTTCTAAAATCCCAAAGCTGGGATCAGAAAACTGAAAGCAGTTTTGGAAACCTCAATATGTTTTCTATTTACTCAAAAAGTACTTTCCCAGCCCTGAAAGAAATGTGGACCCTATGGGCAAAAATGTAAAAAATCCCATTTTTGGGATTTTCATTTCTATTTTTGGGAATTGCGGGATGCTCTTTGACCTTTTCATTTTTTTTTGCATTTTCTTATTTGAAATGACAAATTTAACAAGCGTTGAAGATTTCATTGAGTTTTGTTCATAAATAAAGATTTTGTCATATATTACATATTTCTTAAATTTCTAAAACTATGATTTATATCAAAATTTTAATAGGGTCGCAGATAGCTACAACAATTTAGTCCACATTTATCCCTTAATATCTTTTTTAGTTAGATATGGGAATTCTCGACCCTTTACAAAAAATTTCAAGCCAATATCTCAATTACATTCAAAAATATGTTCATGTAAACCTGTATCCTTTAATTTCATATTTTTTACATTTTAGTATTAAATATGACAGAACATGTTTAAATCTTATATTTACCTATTTTCTATTTGTTTGTTAATCCTTATAATTGAAAGGTCCTATTATGCTTAAATTTTCAGAAATTTATAACTATTTTTTACCTAAATTTTTTCGACAGATCATTTCGTTCTGTTTCGTTTATGATCATGTATGTAAAAATATACAGGTAATGATAATTTCGATTCATTCATTAATAAGAAATATCAATGACTGAATTACAGGTTATAGTAATATAGTCCTAAATGTTAATAGGTAGACAGTTCGTAATTTTTTACTTTGGAATACCTGTATCGGAAATGACAATAATTTGTTATATAAGTAAACTTCTCAGATTTTAAGTACCATATTTAATAAATCTACAATGAAGATTACATTAAAGTACGAAGAGTTGTGTTCCGTTTTATGGAGTGTATCTTCAAAAGGGCCAGAAAGAATTGAAGACATTTCAAATTATATAAAAACTACATATAGTAGAAAAGTAGACAAAACAGGCATATCCAAAATTGAAAACTTTTTGATGTAAACTGTAAGTCTGTGGATGGAAATCAAAAGAAATTTCGATTAAAATTTTGTAGTTGGATGGAAACTACTACGGAAATCTCAACTTACAACACATCAGCAGGAGCGCCTTGCAAGTCACACGAAGACTTATGTTCAAGTCAAAAAAAGAGGGTCACACAAAAACTATTTTCAATCTCAAATGAGGAAATTGCTGATACATTTAACGAAATGCTGAAAAAGGGAAACCAACCCATGGATGCCGTAAATATTGCAACTATTCTTCCTAATGCATCACCAAAACGACTTAAGCGAATTGTGGAAAGTATACCAACTCCAACATCACAATCAAATTTTACTGAAGAGGAAGCAATAGCGCTTATGTTGGAACTGGGTCTCAGTCGAAATAAGTACCAAATATTAAGGAAAGCTCTGCATGAAAAAGGACACAATATATTACCATCATACAATGCGATCCACAAAAAAACAAACTATCCTACCATCACCTATTGCTGTTAATGATGTATTGATATATCATCTTTGCTCGAAAACACAGCATCAAGAATTGTGTCAGACTTTTCAGAAGACCAACTAAGGAAAATTCATAACTCTGATGTTGTCTTAATGTGTAAGTGGGGATGTGACGGTTTATCAGCACTTCCAGAATACAAACAAGCTTGTGGAAGTCGGTCATTAGCAGTCTACAAAAGTGTATTTATGTCATCATTAGTGCCATTACGAATTCGTTCATATTCCCTTAATCCATCATCGTCAAGCATCGGAAATTCATTTGAAGATATATGGATCCATACAACTCCGGGCTCAAAAAATTTTTGTAGACCCATTGGATTTGAACTGTGATGTTGTCTTAATGTGTATGTGGGGATGTGACGGTTTGTCAGCACTTCCAGAATACAAACAAGCTTGTGGAAGTCGGTCATTAGCAGTCTACAAAAGTGTATTTATGTCATCATTAGTGTCATTACGAATTCGTTCATATTCCCTTAATCCATCATCGTCAAGCATCGGAAATTCATTTGAAGATATGTGGATCAATACAACTCCGGGTTCAAAAAATTTTTGTAGACCCATTGGATTTGAATATATAAAGGAGTTAAAGAAAACAACAAAAGATTTAGTGGAATATTTAAAAGATAAAATAAATGCACTGGAGCCCATTTGCATAAAAATAAAGGAATTCTCTATTAACGTATCATATCAGCTAAGCTTAACAATGATTGATGGAAAGGTCAGCAATGCCATAACAGAAACTTCTTCCTTCTGGAGATGCTCAATATGTAATGAGAAAAAGTCCCAATTCTCAAATATATACAAAAGCAGAAGTATTAATGAAGAAGTCCTGTCTTTCGGAATTTCACCACTTCATGCCAGAATACGATTTTTGGATTACTTTTTACACATAGCATACGACCTCAAATATAGAAGTGTGCCCGAGAATCTTACTAAATCAACAAAAAATAATGAAGAATTAAAAGAACTGAGAGCTGCGGAAAAAAGCAGAATCCAAGGAGAATTTAAAGTTCAGATGGGATTAAACATCGACAAACCACTTCCAAGTTGCGGTAGTACAAATGACGGTAATACGGCGAGAAGGTTTTTTCGTGATTTGAAATTACTTCAAAAATAACTGGAATCGACAAGGAGTTGCTTCGAAGAGTTAACACTATTTTAATGGCACTGAATAGTAAACATAAATTAATGGAAATCGATTTGGGAATATACATCTGAAATTTCTAAATTACTTGTATCTCTGTATCCATGGAGGGAACTAACACCAACAGTACACAAAGTATTGTGTCATGGTCAAATAATAATTGAATCGAATATTCTTCCACTTGGAGAGTTAACAGAAGAAGCCCAGGAAGCGAGGAATCGAGATTTTAAGCATGTTCAACTTTTCAGCTCAAGAAAATGCTCCAGGCAATCACAGAATGAAGATATTTTTAATAGTTTACTTCTATCTTCTGATCCTGTTCTTTCAACTATGCGAAAAAGATGGATTTGTTATGAAACTCTATCATCTGGATATGTATATCGATATGACAGATTATTTTATAGAAAATAACTAGTGTTAGGAATTAACTATATAAGTAGGTTGTAAGAATTAATTGTATTATGTTTAAGATAAACAGTTCAAATAAAAAAAGCTATTATACTAACTGATGATATTGTATTAAATTGTGTTTTATATTTCGGTGGGCGGGAAAGGTCGTTTGTGTGGGGTGATTTAGGTGTTGTTGTGCGTGGCTCATAATAAAATTATATTTTTTTATTGTATATACAATGTTATAGTCTTTAATAAAATAATTAACTAAATAATTTTTAAAAATTGTCCAAATATTTTATTCAACACCAAATGCATGTTCTGTCATACTTAATACTAAAATATGAAAAAGATAAAATTAAAGGACACAAGTTTAAATGAACATATTTTTGAATGTAGTTGAGATATTGGCTTGAAATTTTTTGTAAAGGATCGAGAATTTCCATATCTAACTAAAAAAAGATATTAAGGGATAAATATGGACTAAATTGTTGTAGCTATCTGCGACCCTATTAAAATTTTGATATAAATCATAGTTTTAGAAATTTAACAAATATGTAATATATGACAAAATCTTTATTTATGTTTATTTATATCTTATCTTTATTTATATTTATGAACAAAACTCAATGAAATCTTCAACGCTTGTTAAATTTGTCATTTCAAATAAGAAAATGCAAAAAAAAAATTTAAAAGGTCAAAGGGCATCCCGCAATTCCCAAAAATAGGAATGAAAATCCCAAAAATGGAATTTTTTACATTTTTGCCCATAGGGTCCACATTTCTTCCAGGGAAAATACTTTTGGAGTAAATAGTTTTCTAAAAGGTATCTTTACGCAGAACGCTTTGGCGTAAAAAACTTGTCCTATTTTTTGAAAATGTTGCCACTGCGTCCTTCCGAATATGACCTATTTTTTATCAAAACTTCAACTTTGGGCGACATGTTCTAAAATCCCAAAGCTGGGATCAGAAAACTGAAAGCAGTTTTGGAAACCTCAATATGTTTTCTATTTACTCAAAAAGTACTTTCCCAGCCCTGAAAGAAATGTGGACCCTATGGGCAAAAATGTAAAAAATCCCATTTTTGGGATTTTCATTTCTATTTTTGGGAATTGCGGGATGCTCTTTGACCTTTTCATTTTTTTTGCATTTTCTTATTTGAAATGACAAATTTAACAAGCGTTGAAGATTTCATTGAGTTTTGTTCATAAATAAAGATTTTGTCATATATTACATATTTGTTAAATTTCTAAAACTATGATTTATATCAAAATTTTAATAGGGTCGCAGATAGCTACAACAATTTAGTCCACATTTATCCCTTAATATCTTTTTTAGTTAGATATGGGAATTCTCGACCCTTTACAAAAAATTTCAAGCCAATATCTCAATTACATTCAAAAATCTTCAACGCTTGTTAAATTTGTCATTTCAAATAAGAAAATGCAAAAAAAAAATTTAAAAGGTCAAAGGGCATCCCGCAATTCCCAAAAATAGGAATGAAAATCCCAAAAATGGAATTTTTTACATTTTTGCCCATAGGGTCCACATTTCTTCCAGGGAAAATACTTTTGGAGTAAATAGAAAACATATTGAGGTTTCCAAAACTTCTTTCAGTTTTCTGATCTCAGCTTTGGGAAAATATAAAAATCTTTGTATTTGGGTGAAAAACAAAAATATGGCACGAGTTTAAAAATTTTACATGTCGTAGGTACCCTACTTTGAGCCGCAACAGCTCCGTCCCTGGGGCATCTGCGGGGTTCATCTTCAAAACTTAAACTCGAATACTCCTTGGCTACGCTCACGCCAAATTTTATCCCGAAGGGATCAGCCGTTTAGAAATGCCAGATTTATTTCCAAAAAAATTCCATTCTGCCCCACTGTGGACCGTATTGGATTGTAAGAAAGCTTTAACTGAATACTCTCCCAGAGGTAAGGTTTACATCATATGGGTACCAGGCCACTCGGGAGTAGTCGGCAACGAAAGGGCGAATGTAATAGCTTTAAAGGGAAGGGAGCTCGATGTAGTTAACCTGACAAACGCAAAACCATGTGACGCAACAAAAGCTGAATTAAAAATATGGATGAAAGAATCCCATAAGGCCTCTTGGAATAATGAAACGGTGGGTAGAACCACAAAGATTCTATGGGGTGACCCTGATGAGAGCAAGACGAGAAATCTTCTAAAAATGAGAAAGTCTGAGGTTAGTATGATGGTACGTATTCTCAGTGGACACACAGCATTACGAGCACATCTATACAAAATTGGACGTGCAGATTCAGACGAATGTAGAGCATGTGGAGAGGACAGTGAAACTCTGGAGCACTTTCTTTGCCATTGTCAGGCATTCGTTGAAGTTAGATCCAAGTATCTTGGAAGTGATGTTATTCCGGAAATAACATTCTTAATCAACACCGATTGGAAGATTCTTAGGAATTACGTCCAGGAGACTGAGTTTCTGAACATAGAAAAATAATAAATTCAGTGAAAAAAATTTTTTTTTCTTGAATTGGAGCGCACAACAGGCCCGATAGTGGCCTAGGTGTATTTCTTCGGATTTGATGTAGTATACATCCTCCTATCAACCTAACCTAAACTAATCTAACGGTTAAATTCTGGGTAAACAACCAGGAAAAAACAACTTAGAGTACTATGTTCGGCTGAGCCGAATCTTATATACCCTCCACCAGCTACTTTTATATTAATACTTTTCTAATTGATCAAATATTTGTAGAAATAAGTTTTCTCATGTCTTTAATAGAAAATGCTGTCTTTAATTCAAAATTCTGTATATATGTTATTATTTGGTAATGAATATTGTGAATTTAAGTGATTTTCTTGAGGCGGCCTAGTAGGAGAGCTATGACCAAATATGGACCGATCGTAAAACAATGTTGTACTGTACTTTTTGTGTATAAGAGCAATACTTTTGCTAAATGTATGGATAAGAATATTTGGTAATGAGTTATGTACCGATCGGAAAAACCTTTCACTTATAATTATATGCATATGAGCAATACTTATACTAAATTTTATATGTATAACATAATTAAGTAATAAGTTATTTGCGTTTAAGTGATTTTCAGTATGGGACCTTGTATGAGAGCTATGACCAATTATGGATCGATCAAAAAAAAATCACAGTAATATTTCTTTCTGTGAGAGCAATACTTGTGCCAAATTTTATATGGATATCTTATTTTGCTAATGAATTATTTGCGTTTAAGTTATTTTCGGTAGGGGACCTTGTATGGGAGCTATGTCCAATTAAGGACCGATCCAGAAAACTTTTTCTGAATGAATTCTATTGGCATATGATTTTAATTTGTAAAATTTTGTGAAGATATCGACATTGTGAAGGAAGTTATTAACAAAAAACCCATTTGCGGGAATATGTACTTTTGTATGGGAGGTATATGAAATTCTGGACCGATTCTAGCAATTTTCAGTAAGGATTAAGCTCTTGAGCTTAATCCTTAATCCAGTGGTGATAGAGGGATATATAACTTTGTCATTCCGTACGTTACACCTAGAAATATTCATCTGAAATAGAAGTGTTACTGAGAGTAAAAAATTTTACTCTCTCACATGTACAAGGTCTGTGTGAATTTAATACACTTGTATGAGTATTTTCATTTTTGCTTACGTAAAATAACAAAAATATGAAAGTACAAAATGTATCCGAATACATAAGTTATATAGAAGTTTTTAATCTAGAAGTTATATTTAAGAGATGTGTTTGCTTAACTGATAAATGTACTGCTCAATATAACAATTTATAATAACATTTTCATATGTATAAAATTTTTTGAGTCGAATTTTGTAAAGAGCCTATTCTTGTATTATATACCGCTTCCATAGAATTTAAATAGACTTATTTTATAGACGGATAACATAATTACATTGATGCCGTTCCCATTGGTGTGGTGTAGGGTGTATTTAAACTGTATTTGGGCTGCATTGAAATTAACAGTAATCGTTTATGTTAAGCGTTAATTCATACATTAAAACCAGTCACGAGCAAAACTGAAATTCTAATGCACGCGTGCATAGGCCAAGAAATTCTGCTGACGCTTTGTTGACACACCTACACTATAAGCTTGTGTGTATTAGTGTGTCTGTGTTTTACTAAAATGACCACTTGTTTGTTGCTTTGTTACGATCTCAGAGATCAAAATCAAATCAGTTGCTGTTCAGCTTTTGTAGAAGCAAGATCACGTTGCGGATTTTTTTATGCTTATGATTTTTTCTCTTTTATTACACCTAGCAAAATGTTTGATATAAATTGGGAAAATGATTTCTTTTTTATAGAAAACATGGACGGTGAGGCACAATGCGTCGTATGTTATAAAATTATATGTAGAAAAGCTTTATTTTTTTTTTTGAAAAGGCATTATGAAACTTGCCATGGACCCTTAAATGACCTTAGGAGACATGACAGAAAAGTAAAGTTGTTGCAATTAAAAGCAGAGTTTTTCTTAAAATTTATAATTAATGAAACAACAGCAAATAATTGCTACAATCTTCATTTAAATAGCCAAAAAAAAATCATTGCCTCATAAAAAGGCATCTTATGTAGTTGCTTTATCGTTAGCAAAACAATGTCGCCCATTTGAGAATGGCATTTTTTTCTTAAATTTAACTACAGATATTTTGAGTTGTTTTGAAGAAAAATGCCATGAAACTATGAAACTCTGCCAGGATATACCATTATCTCGTCGTACTATAACAAGAAGAACGGAAGATATAAGCAAATTTATTGAAATGTCAGCAAAAGAAAGATTAATTAATTGTAAATATTTTTCGATTTCTCTAGATGAGAGTACGGATATCAATAATATTTGCCAGTTAATTATTTGTATTAAAACAGTTAATGCAAATTTAGAGTGCTTCGAAGAAATGTTTGAAGTGGTTTCACTTCATGATCATGTAACAGGACAAGTTCTGTATGATGCATTAGATGTTAATGTTTTTGCAATGGATGTTGTTGTAAAAATAATAAATATAATAAGAGGGGGCACAATTCTCTGACACACAGAGATTTACTTTTATATACCGAAGTCCGTTGGCTAAGTCAAGGCAAAAGTTTGGAAAGACTTTTCCATTTAAGAAAAGAAGTACTCGAATTTTTAAAAACTTTATCCAATAAAGATACAAAACACCTTACTAATTGTCTTGAAAATCCCGACTTTCTATTAGATTTCGCATTTTTATGTGATATTACCGAGATATTAAATGACCTTAATTTATGCCTGCAAGGTAAAAATATAAAAATATTTCATTTGAATAGAATTATTCACCAATTTAGTACAAAATTAGACCTCTTAATAAATCAATTAAAAAGTAATAGTATATCAAATCTTAAGAAAACTTCATCAATATTCATAGAATTTAATACGTTTGATTGTATTCAGAAATACGCCAAAATAGTTGAGTCCATAAAAAAGAATTACAATGACAGATTTCAAGACTTAAAATCTATAAAAAAAACAATAGAAATACATGATAATCCCATTAGATGTGAAATAGAAGAGCAAGATGCTTTTCTTCACGAAGAATTGCATAAAATGCGTAATGATTATGAAGTTCCTATGGAATCTAGGGAAAAAATTTGGCAAAAGATAGATGATACAAAATATTTCAATTTAAAAAACGAAATATATAAGCTATATTCCATGTTTGGCACCACATATAACTGTGAGGTGGCATTCTCAAGTATGAAACTGATTTTAAGTAAATTGCGGAATAGGTTAACCGATCAACACATTGGTGACTTATTGCGTATTAAGGAATATAAAGAAAACATTGATTTGGATAGATTAGTTGAACTTTAAATTAAGTTCAGTTAATATCTCGGTAATATCCTTTAAAAGTTCGAAATCGAATAGAAAGTCGTGATTTTCTTAATGATATTTCAGTAGTTTTATTTAATACTACTTTTTAAAAATACTACTACTTTTCTTAAATGAAAAACTCTTTCCCTTTATTCCATTTTTGTTTAAAATGCCAAAAAGTTCATGAGTTTTTCTCGTCGTAAAAAGTATTTGCAATAGAAAACAAATTTCAAAACTTTTCTCAGTGTACCACCATTTTGTTATAACGTGCAGTCATCTCTCGCTGCTTAACGCACACAAATATACACATGGTGGTATGTGTTTGCCCATGACTGATTTAAACAATTCCTTTGGCCCTATAGTCTCTGCTGCAGCAATAAACATTGTTAAAGTTGTAATTTTGCCACAAAATTATTAAAACGAATTTTTCAATTGTTTTTATTTTTTTAATATTATTTTCAAGTGGTATGATTGGTCCAAGCCAGCAAACACAACGAGTGTATTTCAAATTTAGAATAATTTTAAATGAAGATCTTTCTTTCATTGATCAACTGAAATTTAATAAAAATGACTAATATAAACCATTATTTCATAAAATATAGAAATTTAATATGAAACAAAAATATTAACACTTTTTAAACGATAGAGAGATTGTTGAGTTATAGATTTTTCAACTAATACATTCTTACGACGGTTTTTGACAGGTATTGTCATTCTCTGTTTCATTTCTATGTATACCTATTTTATGTTCTGGGTCCTTATCAAATTGTGAGTCGAGTTAGCTATGTCCGTCTGTCCGTCTGTCTATCTGTTTGTATAAAACACGCTCACGTCTGTCTATCTGTTTGTATAAAACACGCTCACGTAAAAACGAAGCGGTCTACAATTTCATATATCTCCCATACAAAAGTGCATATTCTGGGAAAATGGGTTTTTTGTTAATAACTTCCGTCACAATGTCGATATCTTCACAAAATTTTACAAATTAAAATTTTATATCAATAGAATTCATTCAGAGAAAAACTTTTCTGGATCAGTCCATAATTGGACATAGCTCCCATACAAGGTCCCCTCCCGAAAATCACTTAAACGCGAATAACTCATTATTATATATAAGATATAAAATTTGGTACAAGTATTGCTCATATGCACAGAAATATTAATGAGAAATTATTTTCCGATCCTGGTCATACCTTCCATACAAGGTTGAAATATTGAAATCCATACATTTAGCAAAAATATTGCTCTTATATACATAAATTATACTATGATTTTTTTTGCGATCGGTCAATATTTGATCATAGCTCTCAAACTATAAATATTTAATTTGACTAAAATATAGCTTTTATGTACAAAAATTTGGCTTAAAGATTTTTTTTGAATTAGCCATATCTCCCATATTAGGTCCCCTAAAAACGCTTTAACCATAATAAACCGGTGTGCTTCGCTACCCCAATTGAAATTAAATACATAATAATAAAAAAATATTTATTAAGTTATTAAATTATGCAATATTTTTAAAGGTTTATTATAATTTCATTTGATGACAATATATTTTATTTAAATGCTAACATTTATATATTTATATAAATTAATAATTTATATAAATTAAACTCTTATTAGGAAAATATGTTTGTAATAAAAACAAAAATACAAACATTTGTATTAATAGTGTTTGTATTTTCCTTATTCTTAAGTATTTAGTTTTAAATTTCAGTATAATATAATCTTTAGAGTCCGTACGAACTCAAAATTTCATTCGATATAGAACACCGAACCCGAACTTCGGTAAATTTGAAAGTTTGGCCAAACCGGAACTTTGTTCGGTTTTCAAAGTTCGGTGAACACGAACTTTTTTCATAATTGAAAATTTATGATTGAAAAGTAATAAATTTATAACATTTAAAGCATTTAAAACCAAAATATGAACATACGAAGATTTTTTGAAAAGGGCCTTTAATTAGCAATTGGGTCAATTATCAACTAATTCTGAATTCCAGAGAGTGATAAATTTCTAATAACAAACTATTTTCTGAAATGCATATATCTTAATACCTTTATTTTTGGTTTTTAAACGTAAAATCACGCAGAGAAAAAACATGGTTGTGGTTAAAATTATGATTGTAGTCTAAACATATTATCGTTATTGTAAAAATTTTTAAATATCATATTATGATTAAATACCGTCAAATATTTCATTATGAAATTTTTGTATTTATACATGATCACATTTTGATCCAGGGTGATCAAAATTTCGAATCAATAAAATTACAGTTTCTAAAAACATAAAAAATATATATAATATGAAGATAATATACTTACAATACTTAACACAATTCGCAAATTTCAATTTGCCGATTTATATGAAATTTTGGTTTATAAAAAATTTATAATTTCATAAAAATACTAGTATATTTAAGCCTGTTATGAACGTTATTCATTTTATAAAGCGAACCTTATATGGAGGCCATGTCAAAATGACTGACAGACATGTCTAGATCGTTTGAGAATAAGGAACTAGAAAATTTCAATGTTACAAATGAAATCAAAGATTTATAGTCGAAACTAGATAATTCAAATTAAATGTTTCACTTTTCTTAGGTTGTTAATCAGGCGTTTTGTACCTATGTATATCGGAAATTTATTGTACAGCCAAGATTAATGATAACTTCTGTAAACAAATTTTCAGCATTTTTAAACCCTTTTAATGTTTTAATTAATGTAAAAATATTATAAATAAATATTTTATAAAAATTTCGGAATTCGTGGTTCGGTCAAAATTTCGCCGAACCTCACTTTTTACAGTTTTCTCATGTCTTTAATAGAAAATCCGAAGATTTATAGAACATTACAAACACCATTTCAATTATATTTTTATAGTGCTTATAGATACTTAGTAATTTGCATGTATGCATGTGTGTGAAAGATTTAAGGATTTTCAAAATACATATATGTACATATATAATTTTGTTCTACACTAATTGATAATGCACCTAGTTGAATACGATTAACACGTTTTGGAAATATGACCAATTATAGACCGATCGTAACAAATTATTTAAGATAAATCTCTGTCATAAAAGCTATATTTCTGTGAAATTTTGTATTTATAGTATGATAGCTATGACCAAATATGGACCGATCATAAAACAATGTTGAAGTGTGTTTCCTTGAAATATTTCCTCGAAAATATCGGGGGTTGAAAAATAAAATAAAAATTTATAGTATGATAGCTATGACCGATCATAAAACAATGTTGAAGTGTGTTTCCTTGAAATATTTCCTCGAAAATATCGGGGGTTGAAAAAATAATAATAAGAAAAATGGGGTTTTATTATTGGTTTTTCTCGGGTTTTAATTTGGGGTTTTGTACAAAGAATTAAAAACATAGAATGGCCAGTGAGCAGTAACTGACCATATACACTGTGCGCATAAACACCCCGCCCCCTTGCTATACTGCAACAAGGAAGGCTAAGGATACTGCGGGGTAAAATGAGCTGAAAACAGAGTTAAATAAAAATGGGTAATATTTTTTTTCAAAATAACAATTCATTTATAATAAATTCATTGATAATAATAACAAATAAAAAAATGAAAAAAAAAAACTTCAAACTATACGGCCAGACATGCACCGCTCTCTGCTGGTGCATTTGTCTTTCATGTGGGAGTGAGCCAGGCAGTTGAAACAAAAGCGATACTTCTTCACGGTTTCCCATCGTTCCCCCACCGACATCTTGCGGAATTTGGGGCATTTATACAGGGCATGTTCGCTTCGGATCTCGTCACGGGTGGTTTTTGTATCCTTAGACGTACCGGGGGCCTCGACGGTTTTGCGGTGGATTTCTAATCGCCAGTTCACACTTGACATCTTGCTATGGTAAAAAAAGAGAGAGAGAAGAAAAAAGAGACAAAGAATACAAATTAGTCAATTTCTGACTTTGGCAAGAGAACAGCTTCACTATGGGGCGGGTAAAAATGCCCGAAGCTGTTCTTACGTCCGCTGTGCGGACCTTGCTCTCATGGCCTACATGGGTCTTCTCTATCCTACCTAAACGCCATTCATTCGGGGGTAAATTATACTGATGGATCACAACTAAATCTGCGACTTTGTAGTCCCTTTGCGGATATTTCCATCTATTAGCAATACTCAATGAAAGATCGGAATGATCGGTTTCAGGGGGTGCCAAAAGAGGTGCTCCTATCAGAAAATAACCTTGGGTTAAAGGGACTAAATCGAAGGGATCATCGCTCATTGCAGTTAAGGGTCTTGTGTTTAGGCAAGCTTCTATTCGGGTTAACATTGTCGAAAACTCCTCAAAGGTAAATTTTTGCATTCCAGCAATTTTGCGAAAATGAGTTTTTACACTCTTTACGCCTGCTTCCGTTGTCTGAGTATATGTGGGCAGGACAACCTCGACGGGAAAAAAACGGGCAAAAGCACCAAGAAATGTTTCGGTCAACATATCACCGGTTGCTTCTAAATGAATCGTTTTTGTGGCGAAATAAACAAAAACGAGGACATAACCTTTCGTTATTCGGCAACCTCTACCAATGTAAGATTTTATGTCGAACGGACCTGTGAAATTTAAATCGGTATGGATAAACGGTCGCGTAAGAGAAGCACGTTCAGGGGGTAAAGCAGCCATAATTTGCTGATCGGGTTTCTTTCGATATATAGTACATTCCTTGCAATTAAAAATGACTGTACGAATTAGATTTTTTAACTTGGGGACCCAAAACTCATTTCTTACTAATCTGAGCATTAATGAATGGCCACCATGGGCAGAGCATTTGTGAACATGTTCAACAAACAATCGGGTAAATCGGGCTGCATAAGACAGAATTTTAGGGTAACGCTCATCGTACGTTAAGCCATAAGATCGAGTTAATCGACCATTGATTTGGCGAAAACTATTTGAATCAATAAACGAGTTCAAAGTGAGTAAATTACTCTTGGACGAAATGGGTTTACCTTTCGAGGGTAGAGAATATTCGGGTATATAATTCTTTTCACATACTAGAACCAATCGATCTTGAGGAAATTTCATTTCTGACTGGGTTAAATCTAAGGTATTGTACAAGCATTTTCTAGTTTATAAATATTGTAAACACCTGAACCAATACAAAATAATTTGCATTGCACGGGGTAAATCTGAGAAACGTTCCAGTATGTCAAATGTTGGTTCTGTCTGAAAAGAAAAAGATTGAACTTCTAAATGCTGATGTTCGGTAACGATATTTTGTGGCCAGTACTCTCGCGGCTGTCTTAACCACGAGGGACCATGCCACCATAGGGGGTTACCAACTAAATCTTGAGCAAGAGTTCCACGACTTGCGAGATCTGCAGGGTTATCTTTGGAATCTACATGAAACCAATTCTCGTTACCAACTTTGTTTACGATTAGGGCGACTCTGTTTTTGACAAAGGTTGGCCAATGGCACGGGGTTTTTTTGAGCCAATATAAAACTATAGTAGAATCAGTCCACAGATAAATCTTTCTCTTGTCTAGATTTAATTGACTACACAAGGATTCTTCCATATTTGCCATCAATGCAGCTCCACAAAGTTCTAAACGGGGTAATGTTTCAGACTTAACAGGAGCTATCTTCTAAGAGACGTATGTGATTGGCAGTCATTTTCTCAAAACGAAACCAGCCGATTCAAGAACATGGGTAAGTTCAATACGTCTCCTAAAAGCGTCTTCTAGCACATGAGAGCCAGCAAGTACGTCGTCGATATACATTTGTGTTTTCAAAATTTCAGTTGCTAACGGACTTAGGGGTTCACAATCGTTGGCCAATTGTAAAAGAGTTCGAATCGCTAAATACGGCGCACAATTCACCCCGTGAGCTCATAGTCCTTTATATCATCTTCGGGATTACAGCGGTATAAGACCCGTTGAAATTGTGTCTGTTCGGGATGAATTAAAATTTGGCGATACATTTTCTCAATGTCAGCGATAAAAACGTAACGAAAGAGTCGCCATTATAGGATTAAGACCGTTAGGTCTGCCTGTAAAACAGGACCGGGGTACAAAACATTATTAAGGCTTACGCCATTGGAGGATGGGTTCGAGGCATTAAATACCACACGAAGTTTAGTGGTCACGCTATCGGGTTTAAATACTGCATGATGTGGTAAATTATAATTAGTCGCATCTGAACTCGGGGGTTAACTGCTCTGATAGGTCCCATTTCGAAATACTCTCTAATTACAGTATCATACTGTGATTTTAAATCGGGGTTTTTCAAAAGTCGAGTTTCATTTTGCCTAAACTGGGACAGAGCACTATGTCGAGAATCTCCTAATGTCACTTCATTAAGAAATTCCCGCCGAAACGGGAGTGAAACTACATAGCGACCATCGGGGTTCCTATAGGTAGTAGACCGGTAAAGTTCTTCACAATATTCCTCAGTTTCCGACAAGCGTGTCGCTTGTGGAACTTCTTCAAGTAAGTTGAGCGTTCAGCTCCACTTGATTGCAAAACGATGCAATAGTATAAGGGGGTTCAGATTGAAAAACTTCACCAGTTACTATCCAACCAAAAACTGTTTTCTGTGCGATCATTCGGATGCTTTCTAACATCCGAAGTTAAAATTTTTGGATAAACATTTCCTCCTAATAGAATATCCATACGGGTACACATGACGTCGGTCATGGTAATATCGGGAAAACTAGAGCTTACAATATCTGTAAGGGAACACGCGGGCAATCGACCGGTAATCTTCTCGACTACATATGCACAAATTTTCAATTTGAAAATCGGGTCCATTGGAGAACCAATAGTAAGAACGCACATAGTCGAGGAATTTCCAGCCAAGCAATCCATCATACCAGTAAAATTTATCAATGGCACCGAAAATGTTGGTATTGCAAGCTTCCTTTGTAATCTCCTAGAGATAAAGGTACCTTGCGAACCAGGGTCAACTAGCGCTCTTGCTGTACATCTGAGATGGTCAAAATGGACTATACAGATAGCCGAGCCCAAAAGGACTGTGGAATGGGGGTTAGAGCTCAGATGTGCAGCATACGTATGAACGTTCTGAGTCGCTGCAGAAGTTGATGGGGGAAAATTGAGAGGGTGTTGATTTTGGTTGCTCGCTGGAACCGGGTTTATATTATGCAGGGTTTGGTTAGATAGGGGTTAAATTGGTACTTTTGTACCAGAAGCTATAGGGAGCTGGGGTGAAATTTGAGAAACTTGACCTTGCGATCTAGGATCTCTATGAAGCAAAGAGTGATGCTTTTGTCTACACAACGAAGGGGTGGGGCCCTTGACAAAGGAAACAACTACAAACTGTGGGACTCGGGGTAGTGTTTGTCGCAAAACTTTGAACTCTTCTAGAGTCATTAAATGATTTCTTTGTGGGGTTAAAACTCGAGTTTGAATTGGGTTGGACTGTCTTATATCAGACAAAGTTGGACAAAGTTTCTTGGACTGTTCCCAGAGACTTAAAGTATTCTCGGGTAGCTTTGTAGCACAAATATACACTAACATGACGTTATAAAATATTTCCGGGGTAACTTCTAATAATGAAAGATTCGTAATACAATCATTAAGTGTTCGTTGCAGATTTTTAATATTAGGGCCTGTTTCTTGGGTAAGGGGTTTAATACTCAGAGTGGTAATGAACTTGCTCCAGGATCATTGTATTTTTCTGCCTGAGTAGCGGATTTTAAATTGTCTAAATGGGTCGTGATCAAGGAGATACCACGAGTGTAGGTACTATAAGAAGCCATATACCTGGACTTCACTTCAACGATTTGTGGGGTTTTCAATTGTTCAGCTTCGATCAACAAAGTATAGTATGCTGAACGAACAGCTTCCCATAAACGGGTTAATTCCTTAACGAACCAATTCGATGTTCGCCAACAGGAATTATTGAAATATAAGCCTCGAATTCGGCTAAACGATCTGCATTACGAATTAATGTGGACATGTCCATTTTAGATCTTAATAAATACCGGGTAATTTTGGCAAAAAGCAAGAAAAATTAGGGGGAAATTGAAAAATATTCAATAAATAGAGTAAACTTGCTCAAAAAATTAAAAATTTGAAACAACCTCGAAAAAATAAGCATTTCTTAGACATTCTGATGTAATTTTCTCGAAAACTGTAGAAGATAATTCCATAAAAAGCGGCATACGTTCGTTTCCGCACAAGAACTTAATTTATGTAGATAATCGGCAGAATCCCATACAAAAGTACATTTTCCCGGAAATTTGGTTTTGTGTTAATAACTTCCGTCGTAATGTCGATATCTTCACAAAATTTTAGAATTTAAAATCTTATGTCAATATGATTTATTCAGACGAAAAATTTTTTGGATGGGACCATAATTGGTCATAGCTCCTATACAAGGTCCCCTCCCGAAAATCACTTAAACGCGCATAACTCATTACTAAATCAAGATATCGATATAAAATTTGGTACAAGTATTGCTCTTATATACGGATATAATACAGTTGAAGATTTTTTTCGATCGGTCCATATTTGGTCATAGCTCCCATACAAGGTCCCCTCCCGAAAATCACTTAAACGCACAGAACTCATTATTAAATTAAGATATCGATATAAAATGTGGTACAAGTATTGTTCTTATATACAGAAATAATACAATGAAAGATTTTTTCGATCGGTCCATATTTGGTTATAGCTCCTATATAAGGTCCCCTCCCGAAAATCACTTAGACCCGCATAACTCATTACTTAATTAAGAGATCGATATAAAATTTGGTACAAGTATTGTTCTTATATACAGAAATAATACGATAAAAGATTTTTTTGATCGGTCCATATTTGGTCATAGCTCCCATACAAGTTCCCCTCCCGAAAAACACTTAAACGCACATAACTCATTACTAAATTAAGATATCGATATAAAATTTGGTGCATGTATTGTTCTTATATACAGAAATAATACAATGAAAAATTTTTTCGATCGGTCCATATTTGGTCATAGCTCCCATATAAGGTCCCCTCCCGAAAACACTTAGACCCGCATAACTCATTACTAAATTAAGAGATCGATAAAAAATTTGGTACAAGTATTGTTCTTATATACAGAAATATTACAATGAAAGTTTTTTTCGATCGGTCCACAATTGGCCATAGTTCCCATACAAGTTCCCCTCCCGAAAACACTTAATCGCGTATAACTCATTACTTAATTAAGATATCCATATAAAGTTTGGCACAAGTGTTGCTCATATACAGAGAAAACAATATTGTGAAATGTTTTTCCGATCGGCCCATAATTGATCATAGCTCCCATATAAGGTCCCTTTTAGAGAAACACACATACAAGGTTCCCTTTCGAAAATCAGAAAAACGCACATAACTCATAACCGGATATTTATATCCATACATTTAGCAAAAATATTGCTCTTATATACATAAATTCACAATAAAATTGTTTTATGACCGGTCCATATTTGGCACATTACTT
>NC_060954.1:24361332-24363934 GCF_022045245.1 Lucilia cuprina
GACTATAGACTAGACTATAGACTAGACTATAGACTAGACTATAGACTAGACTATATACTAGACTATAGATTAGACTATAGACTAGACTATAGACTAGACTATAGACTACACTATAGACTAGACTATAGACTAGATTATAGACTAGACTATAGACTAGATTATAGACTAAACTATAGACTAGACTATAGACTAGACTATAGACTAGATTATAGACTAGACCACAGACTAGACTATAGACTAGATTATAGACTAGACCACAGACTAGACTATAGAATACCCTAGGTTATAGTATATTCTATAGATTAATATTTAATACTGATAATTCCATTCCTTATACTTACCAAATATTTTTTTTATTTTCGTCCTTTTAGTTTTTATTGTTATTAATGTTTTCTGAAATGTACCAAAAATATATAAATTCATAAATAATAAAGTTATTCAGTAGTAAACTTATATACATACCTTTTATTATCTTTAAGTCCGCCTGCATAGCTTCTAGGGTGTGAAGAATATCACTAGATGAGCGATGTTTGGATTTGCTCGACATTTTTCTCGATTTCTGGAATTAAAACGAATCCGTCTTTATAGTAGAATCTTATAGCTTTCGCAAAAATATTATCGAAGAAAAATATTTCATCTACGAAAAAGTACCCCTCGCAAAACCCAATATTTATATCCAATGATTGTAAGGGATAGTCGAAAAAGTTCTCAACATTTTTAAATTTTTTTTGCCAAAAAAGTCTTTTCATCTATGATTTCTTGAATTTCAACAAATGAACTATCTACCATAAAGCAAATATTGTTGGGAAATGTTTTGCTTAATATGCCTTTAGTGGTGGTGATAGATTTAATTTCTTCGCCTTTATATTTTAAGCCAAAAAATTTACTTTTAACTTTAATAGGTTCAACACTAAAAACATTGAATAGCTGTTGAGGTAAATGTTTCCGCATTTTTTTTTTTTTTAATTTTTTTCATAAAATTTTCAAATGGATATACAGAAAAATCGTTGAGGCTACCATATTGCTCAACGCATTCTACCAAATGTAGAACACAATGAATATTATATGAAACACTGGCTTATCCATATAAGTATATATATAGGGAAATTTTTCTACGAAAGTCTTGAGCATTATATTGGCCTTTTCTTTATTCATTCGCATTGGAACTTGATGACAATATTCTATAACTGCAATGCAGTAACAGAAAATGCTCATAAATTTCAATTGGCACGAAATCTTTTAAGGCAACGATGCCAGTATATAACAAGAATTGCCTAAATTCAGTAGCTTTCCATCTCGATATTTCGGAAAGCGATCTTGGCTTTCTTGCAAATTCGAGGGGAATTGAAACTGAGAGTGATAGCAGTTTTTCAGACAGAAATGAATGAATAACAGATGAGTTTGATATTTTATTAATTGTCCTTTTATTAATTATGTATGTCAACATTTTTTTTTCATACACCCAAATCCAACAAATGCATACAATCTATAGGAAATTGGGAAATCATTCCTATTCCTATAGACTCTAATTCCATTTGTGTATTTGAGTGCATGGAATTATGAAAGTCTTTGTACTGTCTTGCTCTGAAGCCTTCGTCTGTTCTTTTTTTCCAGCAGTTGTTGAGTAGGTGACAACATTGTCAACCTTTTCACCAACTTGCTGGCACTTTGCAAAGCCACTGTAGGCCATATGACCCTTTATAAAAGATTTGGCTGGTGAATCGCATATAAATCCACGTATGTGAACGTTAATTTTTTTTCCATTTATGGTAAGACCATTTTCATTTAAATTCTTCACATCGTGAACGAAGTCATCTAGGAAAGCGTTAACTGTACGCTCCGGGAGAAACTGTACGCTGTTTAAGACCCTGAACAGAACTTGGAACATACAATTGTTCCGATATTAATATTTTTAAAAGTTGGTTTGCGCACTCCACAGTAGGTTTATTTTCAATAAACCAAGTTTTAAGCTTATCAGATAAAGTTGTAGCAGGAATTTCCTGTACATTTGGTGGACAAAAATGGACACCTGAAAAACTTGGTGCTTTTACTTCATCATTTTCCGCAGAAACAACTTTTTAATTCTACGCTTTTCCTCTTTCACTCTTCTTTCAAATTGCTTCTTATTTAACATTTTCTATTAATTTCTACTTACGTGAGCTTTTATTTTAATTTGAATATAATTTTTTAATTTCTTTGTATTTATTTTTTAACTTTTTTACTTTTTTATTTTATTTGTCAAACTTTTCAAAAATTTTTTGTTTGGCGTCAGTTTTTTTAGTACTTAAATCAAATATATATGTATAAAATATATCATATCAACGAGTACCAGGTGTTTTTCTTATAAACGAGTAATCAAAACATCTATTACTTACAGACTTATATTATCATTGTATTGTATCTTTACAATCTTGAAAAAATTTCATCATATATATGTATGTACATCAGTCACGAGCAAAACTGAAATTCTAATGCATAGGCCAAGAAATTCTGCTGACGCACAGTGGTATAGGAAAAAAAAAAAGAGGGAAATAATTCGGTAACTTCTAAACGGTTAATCCGATTTTAATGAAATTTGGTATGCACAAAAAGGAGGTGTTGT
>NC_060954.1:24364034-24419206 GCF_022045245.1 Lucilia cuprina
CTTGATCGATTTTGTTTATGTTTGGAGTGTGCGGTGTATGTGTATGTACGTGTGTGTGTTGATGTTTTTGTACAGTGGTGTGTAATGCAAGAGCACACTACAAAAGTAATGAATTCTAGATGTCATTAAAAGTAGGATTGGAAGCGAAGTTTTTCCTGGGTGAACCAATTTTGCTCATTTTCAACAACAAACTGCTTAGGATAATAGTGAATATATTCGGCGAATTTGGATGACTTCCTTTGCTTAGTTTAAACGTAAGTGTGTTTTAGGCAGACAGACAGATGAACAGACAGACGGACATAGCTAAATCGACTCAGAATATATATACTATATATACTTTGTTGGGTCTCAGATGAATATTTCTTGGCGTTACACATGGAATGACAAACTTATATATACCCTCTATCACCACTGAT
The DNA here is from genome assembly GCF_022045245.1 of Lucilia cuprina. Classification (NCBI taxonomy): domain Eukaryota; kingdom Metazoa; phylum Arthropoda; class Insecta; order Diptera; family Calliphoridae; genus Lucilia; species Lucilia cuprina. Next base: position 24,364,451 of record NC_060954.1, read on the forward strand.
GGTGGTGGAGGGTATAATAATAATGTGTGCATGAGTAAAATATATAAGAAACACAAATCAGTTCACACTTACGCTCTTATTACATGTATAGATAATACATTTGTTACGATAAGAGATACGCATGTGCGTTGGGATTTTACACATGTGTAAAACAACACTTATGTCTTATTTTAAGATTTTTGATTTTATTAATAAAGTCAGTATCTTACAAACATGCAAGGCGAATAGTTATTTTGTAAATGGTCCTTCGACAAATAATTGAACCAAAAAACCATAAAACAAAAGTAGGGTTTTAATAACAAATTTATTGTTGAGAAAAAATAACTACAGGAGATACAGTGATCATTCCTTTTTTACTACTTATTTAATAGTTTATTATTTAATAGACGTAGAAAAAATGTACAGGCTGACGACCTCACTTAAAGGTGAAGCAAAAAAGTTGATTCAGCATTTAAATATTACTTCCAATAATAGAAGATTGCTGTTTACTAACCAGGTTGACATATTGCTGGATCAACCAATAGTGGATAGTGAATCTTCGGCTAGCCTTAAGCAACTGTTGGATACAGCAAACAGTTGCTTTTACATTCTTAAGGGGTTGAATCTAAAATTAGAGGATGCTGAATCTTTTAAAACAGGAAATTAGATAATTTAAGCAATATATAAAAGAATTTAAAGGAATTCAAAGCCTAAGGGATGTAATGGATTTTCTGGCACAAGAGTTTTAAGCCTTTTAAGCAGTTTCGAAAGGGAAGTTACCGAATAATTTCAAAAGAAAAACAAGTGAAATGAGCAAATCATCTAACTCATTTCACTCAATACAAAAATCATGCCTTCATTGCAACCTAAACAACTACTCCATACTGGAATGCAGGAAATTTTTGGCATTGTCTACGGCTGAAAGACGAAAATTAGCTTATAACAACAGATGATGCTTCACCTGCATTGGACATAAAAGTAATAAGTGGTGCTCTAGCATAGTAAAATGCTGTCATTGTGGAAAAGGCCATCATAAAATTCTTCATCTTATCAAAGAAAATAAAGACAAATCCCAAACATCATCAACTTCTGGCAACAGCACAAGTTAAAGTACAAGCGGCAACGCTATGCCTGAGTAGACGTGTGTGATTTTGCAGCTGATCATTTCTTAACTTTTTAACTTTTTTTAATTAAAATATATCAAATTAATTTCTTAAACTGAATATTCTAAGAGAATTGTATATTGTCAACAGTTTATATATAAAGACAAGTATATTCTTTGGTTTTTTTGGCCTGTTATTGCTATAAAGCAGACGTCGGCGCTAGTATTGTTCTGACAACGAAGATTTTCGGCAAATTACATGTACACAACACGATCGCATACGAACCTCTAAACAAGAGCATCAAAAATACATATATTTTATTTAGTTGCTTGACAGCATTCAACAAAGTAGGTTGATGTCGCTTTGTTAAAGAAATTGCAAACGCAACTTAAAAAAACAAAAAACAACTTGCAAAAGCAAGAGCATAATTTACAAAAACAACGTACACTCTAAATAATTTTCTAGAATGGATAACAATGAAGGTAAATAAGTTAATCTTGTTTCATACTTTTTTGTACATTTTAATTAGAAATGTTGTTTCTATGTGAAGAAATTATCATTCTTAAGTACATTGATACACATTGTATATAAATATTCGCATTTTACAGTAATGCAATTTAATCTTTAAAATTAAAAATAACCAAATATTTTTTTCAGTGCAATTTCAATGACAAAATGCCAATAGTGTGTGTGTAGTGGTGATTTTTTTTATCTGCCTCTCTATCCGCCGTTATATGCTATAAAGTTTTTTTGGTTGGTTTTCTAACGCCATATTGTTATTTATATACATATACAAAAATTAACAAACAAAAACAACCAAAAGTACATAAACCAAAATGTCGCCGACTACTAGTGTTTTTAAATGTGGTGTTTGTAAGGAGACTATTAGAAAAACCCAGGCTAGCATTCAATGCAAAATATGTACACTATGGATACATGTTCCGTGTGCAGGCATTACTGACAGTGCTCTTACTGCTCTAAAAGCCAACAAATCTTTGTCGTTTTCTTGTAGTTCCTGTGATAGTAATCCTCGGGCTGGACTTGAGAGTGTGCTGCAAAGAGAAATTTGTGATCTTAACAGTAAGATTGATGCTTTTATAAATAATGTTGATGATGAACAGACATCTATTAGACAAGCATTGGCTGATACTGTTTCGAGTTTTATGTTAGAGATAGCTTCCTGTTTAAAAGAAATGAAGTCTGAGATTGTTGACTGCAACAAACTAATACGTAGCATTGACTCTTCGACATCTAAAAAGATAACTGCACTGGAGATGGAGAATAACGTTTTGCACAAAAGACTGAATCGTGCTGATATTGTTGTTAATGGATTGCCTGATGGTATTGATGACCTCTTGTCTGTTGCTGTTAAGATTGGTTCTATATATAACGTACCCATTGGGAAAAATGATGCCAATCATATTCGCTATTTCAATAAACGGAAATCTATTTTGATTAAGCTGAACAGTGTGTTTCTGCGAGATGAGGTTATGAAGGAATGTCCTAAACTCGGTCACTTAAAGTCAGTAATGTTATGGGTGGTGATATTGCTCTCAGAGTTTATTTGAATGACCATTTTTCTCCGGCTGCTAGTAAACTTAATGGTATTTGCAAAAGGCTATTGGTAAAGAAAATAATAAGCAAATACAGAATTTTAAACAACGACAAGCTTAGAGCTAAACTTACTATGCCTGATGTTGAGGTGTTGGTGCTGCATTACTCTAGATATGTTGGACTGTTGGTTGATGGTTCTAATATTTGAATGTTGGTATTTAATTCTAAATTAATGTTAAATTTTACCTGCTTTTATGAAAATTTTTGTTTTTTAAAACCTGGAGTTTTGGCATTTGTTTGTTAACACTATTGATTTAAATTCAATTTTTAATTATTTAATCTTTTATAATTATTTTTTTATATTTACTGTTCTTTTTGGCATTACTTTTTTAGTGATTGATATATGATGCTAGTTTTTGAATGAGAAGCTGTGTTATTTATGAAATAATTTTGATAAGTAGAATGAAGGAAATTATTTTTATATATTTTTTCATATCTTTCATCTTCTGGTTCCCCACTGTAGTCTTTTATTTTGATGTCGGTTAACTCAGATGCTTGTCCGTCTTTCAGCAACAATTCTTATATAAAATCGGTTTTAAATCCATACATGAATTTTTTAGAGCAGGTCATATGACCTGTCAGAGCCTGAAACCTTCAGCTAACTACTTGAAGATTGATGAATTGAAAACAATCTTGGGTAATTCGGTATTGAATGTTTTTGGAGTATCTGAGACTTGGCTCAAACCTTATGTTTCTTCTCGTAGTGTTAATATTACTGGTCTCAACTTTTTTCGCAACGATCGCATACATACAAGAGGTGGTGGTGTGGGTATTTATGTTTCTACTGGACTTAAGTGTAAAACGGTACTTAAAGTTTCCGAGCATGAAATATTATTTTTGTAGGTGATTTCAACTGCAATATGTTTGACATTGCACGATCTGGTGCATTATGTTTAAGGAACAATTTGTTTACGGTTCACAACTTTGTACCTACCCATTATGATGTATCTCATGGTTCAACATCTCTAATTTACTTTTGGTTGTTTAGTAACATTTCTATGGTAAAGGTCTCTGACCAATTACAATGTTCATTTATCTCGCATCATTCCCTTATTTTTGCATCGTTTTCATTTAGTGTTGAAAAAACTGATGAGTATTTTGAGTTCAGGGATTTTAATTCTATTGACTGGGATGGTTTGGTAAGATTCTTGGCTGAATTTAACTTTGAGGGGTTTAATGGAAGTACTGTTTATGAGCAGTGCTCACTTATTTCATCTCTCTTAGAATCTTTGATGGCTTTTGTTCCCGTTGTTAGAACAAAAATTGCTTCTTACAATAATAGTTGACTTAGCTCTAGAGATTTTGTATACGCAAGGTCTCTAAGAGATCTTGCGTATCGCTATTTTAGAAATAATCATTCTGAAGAGAATTGGAGGATATATTGTAAGTATCGGAATAAAGCCAAGAGTATTTTGCGTAAGGCTAAGAGGAAACACTTTTCCTCTTGGTTTTAGTAATGCAGACAATGTTTTCTTTGATGATTTTTCTGATTGCAGGAACACTTTTTCATTTCGCTGTATTACTGAGCTTGAGTTATGTGAAGCATTTGTAAAAGTAAAGTCTAATTCAGTTGGAATAGACGAAATTCCTTTGCGATTTGTTAAGCTGGTTTATCCACTTATTTCGAACTATATTTTAGATTTATTTAACAACATTTTGACGACGTCCACGTTCCCTTGCCTTTGGAAGGTTGCTCGAATTGTACCCATTCCCAAGTCGAAAGTTATTTATAGTCCAGATGACCTGAGGCCCATATCTATTCTACCCGTGTTATCTAAGATTTTTGAACATGTCATGAAGGAACAGTTAATTTCTTCTGGTTTTTTTGAGTATTTATGATGGTCAGTATGCCTACCGTAAAGGATTTAATACCACTTCTATGCTTCTTAGTATCACGGATCAAATTAGGATGAATATTAATGACGGTGAATTGAGTGTACTTATATCACTTGATCTTTCTAAAGCTTTTAACTCAGTTTCTTTTTCTATTATGATTAAAAAGCTTCGGGATGAATTTCATTTTTCTGGTACGGCATGCCGTCTTATTTACTCTTATTTAACAGATAGATCTCAATTTGTTGTTCTCAATGAGCGGCGTTCATCATTTCGTCAACTTTTATCAAGTGTCCCAAAGGGATCTGTTCTCTTTTATTCATTTCGTATGTGAATAGTCAACCAGATTATATAGCTTCTCCGATTTGTACATCTTTTCTATATGCTGATGACATATTTTGCTTTTTAGGAGTAGTATTGATTTTGTTGATGTTTTGCATAATAACATTAATTTTAGCCTGGAACGTGTCCTTGAATGGGCTTCTAGTAATTCATTAACTGTGAATCCCTCTAAAACTAACGCCATTATGTTTGGTCCTACAGCTCGGTTTTTTTCTAATCTAAATATTACCTTTAATAGTGTTGATGTTGTCTTCGTTGACCATCTTAAGTGTGTAGGTCTTATTTTAGACCAAGCTTTCTTTTTGTGCACACATCGACCTCATCAGCTCTAGAATCCTGGGTATCCTACGCCGGATATACTCAATTAATTTATATTTACCTACTCATGGATTGGAAGTTGTTTCTGGTACCTGTTCTATAGACTTATCCAGAATTAAAGGCCTGGTAAATTCTGTGGTCCGTTTTGTTTATAATGTAAAGCGACGCGAACATGTTTCACGATTTGTTTGTAGTTTTCTTGGTTGTACCTTTGACGACTTTGTAAAATACCGGAATATTATACTATTTCATAATATTGTCAAGTGTAGAAAACCGCTTTCACTTCACAATTCTTTTGTAATTAAGCGATCACTAAGAAACCCACTAATTTATATACCTAGAATTAGTTCTTCCTTTTTTGAAAGATCTTATGTAGTTAGAATTGCAAGATGGTGGAATATATTACCATTTTCCTTACGACTTTTTTTCGCAATCTAATAACGTATTTCGGTTGAAACTTATGATACATTTTTACGCCCACTTTGGTATGAAACAATATTGAGAAATCTCACTATCAATCACTTTATTAAGGTTTAATGTATTATAAAATTTCTGTGTGAAAAAGGCACTTTTTCTTTTTTTGTCACTGAATTGCTATTTGATTGATTTTTTTTATTAATATACACATGATGTAAAAAGTGGGGTGGGAGCGTTTTCGGCAACAAACACAATAATTTTTTGTTGTCTAGAGTTGGGTTTTGTCAAAATGAAATTTCTAAAATTGAAAAATAATAAAGAAATAGTTCTTGTGTATTTCACAATATAACCCACAAAACCGTCGTTACATTTAGCTTGTATCTGCAGCAGAACAATGTTTTAAATCTTCTTCATTTGAATTTTCTTATTTGAAAACTTTTTATGAACATTTTAATTCATAATTTTAAATTTAATTTTTTTTGCTTTAAAAACACAAATATATATTTTTTTTGGATTAAAAATAAGTTAATTTATTTTGACACAACCTAAGCACTTTTTAAATAAACAAATAAAAATCAGCTGCCTTAATGATTTCACCTTACTTAGTGCATCCTGAATATACATATATGTATATATTTTATTTTTGAATCACATTTTATTTCGTATTCTTAACCGGATACAAGGAAGTTAGAAGGATATAATAAAATATATACATTTATGTGAGTGTCAAAGTGCTTGACATTAGCTTTTATTGATTGCAGTTGGTAACTACATATGCCAGGATGCCACCTGGTTCATTATATACATGTACATATATTTTGTTGCTGATTGGGACTTTTTTATTTGCATCATTTTTCAATTAATTATAATATTTTATTTACGGCTGGGGAGCCAACAGATGATTATTAAAGAATTAGATTTAATTATATTACTACTCATTGATCTTAGATATTTATTATTACCATGTAATATTGTTATTTTGGCCGCGAAGGCTTAATATTACAAAATAAATGAATAAATAATAAAAAATAATAATAAAATGGGGAACAGTTGATGTTGATCAAGGTTCACAAGGTTCATTAATTGATCAAGGTTCATAAATACCAACATTGTCAGAAGAGGCATTTCAACTTTTACGTCTACCAAAAACCGGATGCAAAACGGAAATCCATGGTCTCGAAGGTGCAGTAGTTGGAGTTTCAAGCGTCAAAACAAAAGTAATATTAAGGCCAAAATTTTTAAGCAACAGCTTGGAGGAAACGGAAGCATTAATACTGCCTCGTTTTAAAGGAGCTCAACCAAGTCAATCATTTGAAAATGACATCGAGGAATGGAAGAACTTTTTTCTTGCAGATCCTTCCCTTAATAAATCAGATATGATAGATATTGTAATTGGAGGCGATATAATTCCACACATTATTAGAGAAGGCGTTCAAAAAAAGGGCGTTTTGGCGCAATCAATAATATTTGGATAGATACTCTCAGGTGTTATTAATAAAAAGACAAAACCTGAAAAAGTCGTGTCAGCTACCTCTACCAACCTAGAACGCTTTTGGGAAATTGAAGAAACATCATTAGAATTCAATAACCATGAAGAAGATGAAAATTTATGACTCTAATTGTAAATCTATCGATTAAAAAAGATGATAACGAACTTGATGAGTCAAATAAAGCAGGCAGTAGTTAGACTGCTCTCTATGGAGAAAACATTTAATACAAACCCTAAATTGAAAGAACAACAGTGGAAAATTTTATCTTCCTCATCAAGTTGCAATAAGAGAAAACAGCTTCACCACAGAATTAAGGGTGGTATGCGATGCATCAGCGAAAACAACAAATGGAAAAAGTCTCAATGATGTGATGTATACGACCAAGGTTGCAAAAAGACATATTTGATATTATTTTAAAATAGTGGCTATGGAGATATGATAGCTGATGTTGAAAAGATGTAAAGACAAGTGAGAGTTGCAAAAGAAGATATAAAAAATATCAACACATATTATGGCGAAAAAATAATAACTAATTAATAAAGGAGTATACGTTAACAACAATTACGTACGGAACAGCCTCAGCTCCATATCTAGCAATAAAGGCGTTATTTTATATTGCTGACGCTTGTTCATTTTCGGAGATTAAAAATATTATTAAAGAAGATTTTTACTTGGATGATCTCATAATATTATCAAGATTTGAGCTGCATGATTTTGCGGATGCATCGGAAAAAGCATATGCAGCTGTAAATATATAAAAAAAGAAATCTCGGTAACTCTTCTTAGCGCAAAAACAAAAGTAAATGCTATAAAAAATTGGAACTTTGTGCTCCACATCTATTAGCAAAACTACTACAAAAGGCATCTAACATTAGTGATTCAGTGATGGAGTGATTTAACAATAACTTTAGCATGGGTCAAAAATAATAGAAACAAAATCGGGTAGCAGAAATAAACGCCATTATACCTAATGTGATATGAAATCATATAAGCAGTAAAGATAATCCAGCAGATATTGCATCACGCGGTATTTGTGCATTACAATTTAAAGCACATTCTTTATGGTGGAATGACCCTCAATGGTTGAATAAATCATCAGAGTATTGGCCTTGCAATGAAGAAAATTATGAAATAGTGGTCACTGCAGTCACAAGATTAAGGAGTTCTGCCTTGCTAAGGAGGTGATCAACAAGTATTCAAATTAGCCGAATTAAAAGCAGACAAAATTATAGTAAGATGTCACAATGAAAATGAATTATATAATGAGAAATGGAGTAGTTAATAAATTCGTGTTGGTGGTAGACTACAAAATTTGAGTTTACGATATAATCAACAACATCCAGCAATATTGATGAAATCATCCTTGGCATCAGCAATAGTGATAAAGGTGCATATTCGAACGTTGCATGGTGGAAATCGCATATTGATATGAAAATATCATAAAGAAATTTATAAGAAGCTGCATACGATACAGTCAGGAGAAATCTAAACAACTGATGGGAAATCTTCCTGAAGCAAGAGTTACTATCTCAGCTCCATTTGAACATGTCAGCATAGATTATGCTGGCCCTATTCAGATGAAATATTCTAAATTCAGAGGACAAAGGTCGTATAAAGGTTATATAGCCGTATTTGTGTGTATGACGACTAAGGCTATTCATCTTGAATCAGTAAGCGACCTAATTTCGTTTCTTGCTGCGTTAAAACGATTTTTTTTAGAAGAGGTGTTAGTTTTGACATTTATTGTGACAATGGAACTAATTTCATTTCTAAAAAAACCTTGACAAGGTTTGCATGGTGGAAATCGCATATTGATATGAAAATATCATAAAGAAATTTATAAGAAGCTGCATTCGATACAGTCAGGAGAAATCTAAACAACTGATGGGGAATTTTCCTGTAGCAAGAGTTACTATCTCAGCTCCATTCAAACATGTCAGCATAGATTATGCTGGCCCTATTAAGATGACATATTCTAAATTCAGAGGACAACGGTCGTATAAAGGTTATATAGACGTATTTGTGTGTATGACGACTAAGGCTATTCATCTTAAATCAGTAGACGACCTAACTTCGTTTCTTGCTGCGTTAAAACGATTTTTTTAAGAAGAGGTGTTAGTTCTGACATTTGTTGTGACAATGGAACTAATTGAATTTCTACAAATAATAAACTTGACAAGAATTTTAAATCTGCAGTTCTAAATAATAAAACAGTAATATCAATACAAGCATCACAAAAAATTCGTTGGCATTTTATTCCCTCGGCAGCTCCTCACTTTGGAGGAATTTGGGAAGCTGGAGTGAAGTCAGTAAAGTTTCACTTCAAACGAACAATTGGAAAAAACGAAACTAATCTATGAAGAAATGAGTACATCGCTTGCTCAAATCGAAGCTGTATTAAACTCCAGACCTCTGGTTGAGTTACGCGATGATGAGGTAGATTGTATTGATGTATTGACTCTTGTAAGACTATTAAATGATGAATATTAAATGATTGCCCTGAACACATTGAGGAATGCAATATAAGCTCACTGAATAGATGGAAGTTAATCCAAAAATGACGAAACGCTTTTGGAACAGATGGAGAGATGAATACCTTACTACTTTTCAACAATGCAATAAATGGAAATTTTCTGAAGATAATTTAAAAGAAAGTGCAGTCGTTATAGTAAAAGACGATAAAACACATCCAGCTAATTGGCAACTACAAAAGCTATAGAGGTTCATAACGGTAAAGATGGAAAAGTACGAGTTGTTTCATTAAAACTCTAAAATAACATTTTAGAAAGACCAATAAATAAATTATGTCCTTTAATGTCTAAATATCAATTAAAGTGCTTTCTCCACATACAGCGATTTATCTGGATAAAGTTGGTTTAATAAACTCCATTAATTCAAAATGGAATCTTGTTGTGTACTATAACTTGTCACTGCAATATGGATGAAATGTTCCAAATAGGATATACACAAAGAATCCTGTGAGATGGTGGTGACAGCAATGGAGAGGAGATATAATATTCTCACTCAAAACAATGAACTGCTCATTAACAAATGGCGAATTAAAAGATCTCCTTTTGAATTTGTGGGGTTTATTTACAACATTCTGTTTGGTATGGTGGATGCAGGAAAGAAATATGCGGAGTATCTTCAGTAATCAGCAAGACCTGAATAAGTAGATGAAAGAACAAACTTCCATAGTTGATTCAACAATAAATGTTTTAAAGAAAACGACAGAGGACGTAAAAAAGAGTTTAAGCAAATGCAGTCAGCTAAAACTCTTTTGTGAAGAATTGAATTGAATGAATTAATTACGCATAGGTTGACAGTATTATTTAATGTCATGGCAACAGAATTGAATCTAATGATTGACGAATGTTTTAACATACAATCGTCTTAAATTAATTTGCTGATAGATATCAACCACGGTCATATAAATAAAGATTTATTGATACCCTCACAACTTCAAAAGCGAACTAAAAGCAGAGGGTACAATAATACCTGTAATACAAACTCATTGTTCTGAGGTGTACGAGATAATAAAGCTTCCTGTAGAAAACGAAGTTACCGCGGTTATGGCAATAGTACAAGATGATTTTATTGTATACAATTTTGCAACAAACCTGTACTATTTAATGTGAGAAGAATCTTTAAGGGAAGTACAACTGTTTAGAAAATATGCCTTGGAAGCCAGCTATTTAAAATACGTGGGAAGTGTCTCCATTACAACATGAAAACAATGCTGACCCAAGGAAGAGTGTCACTGGATATTTACAGTATTTGATAATTTAATTCTCACTGTTGATTGCGGACTAAGTAATCGAAGTTGGATTACATTACCACTAAAGGGAATATTACAGTTACCATACGGTTGTACAGCTACATACGAAGCTATAACATTAACTGCATAGAAACAATTTACTTCCGAAAAGAAAACAACGATTCTGGGATTCCTGGGAACTGGATTATAAGAAAATAAACAGTAAGTTGGTGAAGCCTTTTGACGTCACAATTATAAACAACACAAAGTATGTATATAGAAAAACTTCAGAAGGACGTCGAGATAATTAAGGCCAAGAATATTGAGTTAAGAGACCTAAATTTTCACACTGCACCTGGACATGCCTCATTTATTATAATTCTTATAAGCATCATATTTCTCATCTTTGTTTACATTAAGTATAAATGTTGTAATAAAAATGCAATTGTTAAATTAGACTTTTTTCCTCCGGTGTCAGAATGTTCAAACTAATTGAACATTCACACTTATGTATACATATGTATATTTCATGTGTGTTTTAGATAAATTAAACTTTTTATTAGGTAAATATGTTTGTAATAAAAACAAAAATACCAACATTTGCATTAATAATGTTTGTATTTACCTTATTCTTAAGTATTTAGTTTTAAATTTCAGTATAATATTATCTTATAATAACAATAATGTGTACATGGGTAAAAGATATAAGAAACACAATTCAGTTAACACTTATGCTCTTATCACATGTATTGATAATAAATTTGTTATGATAAGATATACGCATGGGCGTTGGGATTTTACACATGTGTAAAACAACCATTATTTCTCGCACATATGTTTAAAACATACATTTAGTTTAGTTTTAAGATTTTTATTCTCAGTTATTAAGTTTTTGATTTTATAAAGAAAGTCAGTGTCTTACAAACATTCATTCAAACAGTACAAATGTACCCTCCGGAATATTGTATACAGATTTTCAAACATTCACAAATTCGTTGTTTATGAAGCAAATACCACAAAATTTCTCATAGGTCTCTTTTTGACGCCTCAAATAAAATTCTGAATTATGGCGGACATAGGACCATAAGTGGCCCTACCCCCCATATAAGCTTCCCTTTAGAAAATGACTAAAAATCTGATTATTGGCTTAAAAATACGAATATAGCGATGAAATTCGAAACACATAAGTTTCATGCGAGAAAATATCTCTCCACCAAATAATTGACCCTACCAAATAATTGACCCAGTGTTGCCAGAACTCCCATAGAATCATATCAAGTTTTTAAAAGTACATTAAGCCATGTCTACCCGTCTGTGCGGCTGGCTGTCAGGTATAATGTACAGGTCGCAATTTTTTGCATAATTAAAAGTGATGTTTTATATGAAAAATGCAAAAGACTATTTCAAATTGATCTATGATTATGATAAAATATCCCTTTACAAAATAAGGGGTAATTTCAAAAATTTCAAACAAAAAAGTAGGATTTTGAACATGACCCTCTCCGATTTCGATTAAATTTGGTACACATATTCTTCATGTAAATACGGAATTTGAAGTTCTCCAAAATTTTCAAATTCGTTACGGTTCAGATTTTATCGATGTTTAAAGTTCATATTTTTTTGGATTTTTTTCAACAAGCATTTTAATCGTTTTAGTTCCCAATTAAAGCCTATGTCTTGTAGTTTCATAATATTCAAGATATTTAAAAATTGGATTATTTTATTAAAAATTGATTTACTTGAGATTCCCTCATTGTCCCATTCTAAAATTGGTATATTTTATTGAAAACATTATAAGCAATTTTGAACATTAATTAAATCTAAACTAAAGAAAATATAAGGTGCTTTTTTGAGATATCCTTGACTAAGACGTTGTTTGATGTCTTGATTCATACCTTAAAACAGAAATATTTTAGAAAATATACGATGTCAAATTTAATATTGTTGAAAAAAATCTTAAAATATTTAAGCTTTGAACCTTAATAAATTCTAAACTGTAATGAATTTGGAAATTTTGGTGAACTTTAAAATTTGTATTGATACAAAGAATGTTTGTACCAAGTTTTATCAAATTCGAAAAGGGTAAGGTACAAAACCTGTTCGAAAATTGTTTAATGCCCCTAAGAATAAGCATATACATATGTAGTATATACATATACAGTGGTTGACAAAACAATGGAAACTTTTTCAAATATTTAAGAAATGGTTGAAATTCTAAACTAATTATTGATATACATATTATTAAAAACTATTATTAATTTTTATTAATATACATATATTTACCAAAATTAAAAAAAACAAAAACATAATTAATTAAATTCAGGAAAAAGAAAACCAAATAACTGTTATTTATTATTATGGTATTGACAAAACATTGGAAACTTTTAAACTTTTGCAGAAAAGAAGACTCTTACTAAAAAATATTCAAAATAACGGTATAAAAAGCATCGTTGATTACTATTATTTTAAATTATTCGTCATTTTTATGTCATTATTTAAAGTTTCTAGATTTCCGGTTTAAAAAGCAAAAAAAGAAACGATTTTAATACTTCTTTTAATATTTTGCCTAATATTTGTTGATCTGTGATTAATATTTAATAAATAAATCAACACTTTCAAAAATATTAAAAAATTGATAAGAAATATTCAGGGAAAATTCAACATATGGGTTGAAGACCTCCTAAAACTGCTCTAATACAGGATAATTTAATGACAATAGAATTCTTAATAATTAATAATTATTAATAAAAAGTTCGAAAAAGGTACTCCTATTTTTAATCACATGGAAAATTAGACTGGCCTTGGTTGTAGTCGCCCTGCGGGAAAACATCTTAGTTTTATAAAGAATCATTCTATTTGTCTACTTATTGCCAAAGATAACATAAACAGGTCGAATTAATATGAAAAATATCCTTTTAACGGACGTGTCCAAATTTAGTTAGAACATTTAGTTTTAGGACATTTGTGAGGTGGCCAAAGGGGAAAGATACTGGGCCCGAAGAATATGAAGTTGAGAAGTGGCAAAATTATAGTATAGAACAATTTTTTAGGGCAAGGTATTGATCGAATTCAATTATAAGAAGATACTATGTATAGTATAAGGTAGAGATCTATGAATCTAAAAGCCAGTTTAGGAGTTGCAATCGAGTGGCTAGACTTGAAAATTATACCTCTATTAAAGAGGCCTACATCTTCAACCCCAGAGAAAATTTATGGAAAACAGTAGTTCCAAGAAATGGATTAAAAAATGTCCTTTTAGGCCGAATTGGAAGGATGATTTTTAGGATGCGGATATAAGGGAATAGCTAAATTTTTCAAATGATTTTTTATCCAATTATTGTTTCAATGCATCTCCAATGTCGTGCAGCGATACAAAGTAAAATATACAGAACTATATTCTGAGTTTCTGACAATTTCTCATCAATGTTGTTAAGATAATACCAAAATTTCCATTGTTTTGTCAGTAACAGAAAACCAAATACTTTAATTTTGTTTTATTTTTTTAAAACTGAATTAATTACATTCATGAAATGTTACTAATTTGGGTATATAAGGATATATACAAATAAAATTATAAAAAATTTTTTTCATTAAAATTTTTTAGTTTTGAGTCCTCTTGTGAAAATTTAGAAAAAGTTTCCATTGTTTTGTCACACACTGTATATAAAACAACTAATAACACTAGGTAACATCGATTTTGTTTAGGATACAAAACCTATATGGTTTCTTTGTTTAGGACGTCTAAGACCAAAAAAAGTATTTAAATAATCTAGGATGTCAAATCTTTTAATTATTCGTTAAGAAAAAAATGTTAAAAAAGTGTTTGGAAGAAAAAATTTAATACTTATAGTTTTAGTTATTTTTTTTTATATAAAAAATTTTATAGTTCTTATTCACAACAGCAGATGTATTCTTATCGCAAAAATATTGAATATTCAGTTGAAATAATCTTGGTAAATAGATGCCAGGTTTATTACTCATACTTCAGAGAGCTTTTAGGAAACAATATAAATGTTGATGTAACAAATGAATTATGAGGGTTATATTCAAATACGCAAGTTTGTAATTCTGGAATAAATTATGAATAATATTTTCGAAATTAAAAAAATAACAGAAATAAATTTAAAAATTTGGTAAGAATAAAGAGAACTGAGTTGATTGATAGGTTCCCAAAAGTAGCACAAGCAGTCCAAAATCGGTACTCATTTTCTCCAAATTTAACAGCACTCCTGAAGGATGATGTATAATTAAATATAACCTTAATAAGTTTTATAGGATCTTAAATGTCTCTATCAAATTCCATAAGAATCGGTCTATAATGATTTGTTTTAAAACATCCTTCATAGAGTTCGGTCCGCGATCCAAACTATTAATATCGTATTCCGAAAATAAAACATATACACGATAACAAAATTTAAGCATAAATCTAATAAATGAGCAAATCTTGGTAAAACGTGATGTGTTGGTGCGTATGTAAGATTCGGCACTCCCGAACTTTTACATGTTTATACATTTTTATTTTATT
Source organism: Lucilia cuprina (assembly GCF_022045245.1). Lineage (NCBI taxonomy): Eukaryota > Metazoa > Arthropoda > Insecta > Diptera > Calliphoridae > Lucilia > Lucilia cuprina. The sequence goes on from NC_060954.1 coordinate 24,379,829, forward strand.
GTATATTTTAAATTTTAATGTAGTCACTTCATTGTAGTGACAGCAAATTTTTTAACAAAACAACGCTCTTTTAGCTTATTTTTTCAAACATTTTTCACAATTATTTCACATTATTTAAACATTAAAGTTCTTTAATTATAAAAAGTGCCAAATAGAAGAAAAAATGCCAAAAATGCACTTTTAATGCTAAAAATTTCTAGCAAAAGACGAAAAAGTGCTAAAAAGCATCTAGCACTTTTTTCTAAAAAATAAGTGCAGCCGAAAAGAAAAAAGTGCTAGAATTGCACTTTTAATGCCGTTATGGCAACACTGGTAGTACCACCCATATAAGATCCCCTCCATAAAATTACTTTAACGCTCATTACTGGCTTAAAAATACGACTATAGCGGTGAATATACAAGCCAAAACCTCTCTACCAAATTTAATGTGGATCGGTCTATAATTGAGCCTACCCCCTATATAAGGTTCCCTTCAGAAAATGACTTCAACGCTCATTATTGGCGGAAAAATACGAGTATAGCGAAGAAATTTGACATAAGTAAGTATCTTAAGAGCAAAACTCTTTCCACCAAATTTTATGTGGATCGGTCTATAATTGACAAAATGCAAATAACTTTAACAGTTTTCATGCTATGACAGTCATTTATGCTTCACTTATTGTTCTTTAATTTGGTATATCATTTGTAGCATAATGTGTGATTTTACAAATTGGTCAGTTTAATAGATTGGTAGAATTATTGTTCCATGTTTAATAAACGCGGTACTTAATCAGAGGTTCTGATATGGTTGTAATTAACTTTGGCAGTTTTCGTGCTACAACAGTCGTTTATGATGTAATGAACACGTTGAATCATGTGCATGTACTTACATTTTTTTATGAATTAAAAACATTGGTAAGAGCAGGACTGCGAAAGCCATCGATAGACTAGCAACAGTAAGGCAAAGGGGAGGTTCTGTTCTCTACTGAACCAAAAGTCGGTTTGTTACAGAGTTGTTATTACAGACTCCCTTTTTAGTTTGTTAATAGTATATTGAAACTATATTTAAAGTATCCTGAAACCATACTAATAAAAATAAAGATTCCCGAATATGATCTTGTGTATAAAAAGGAAACATAAAAATAACGTGTTGAATTATTTTACCACACAAATGGTTCTTCAAGGCGGTAAAGGAGAGCCTGTATCGTCACCCACCCAATTCCTATGCTCTAGACATTTAAAGTTATTAGAGCCCCTAACGAATTTAATCACCTTCGCCTATATCATCTTAAGAAAACACGAACAAGATAGGGGAGACTGGGACAGCTCCGGCATTGAGGTACTTTCGGCAATAACGTTATTGATGTAAAGCTCTCATTGTACATCACTAGGTTTGATGTATAGGTATCGAATATCAAAATAAATAACTGCCGCAAAGTTTGCCACTTATAGCTAATATGCTTATTTAGCTGCTCGTGTTTTAATATTTTTACAGGTGTTCTTGTAATATTTCATTCCATTTGGTAATTATTTCGTATATGAAATTTATAAACTTTTAAGACAGCGTTATTAAAAAGTCATTAAATATTATGTATTTTTTTACAAAAATAAGTCAAATCATAATGTTTTTCGAAGACTAATAGAAAAACTAAAGAAGGTGCTTTCGGGGTAGATTTAGCGTTTTAATTCCTATAATTATTTTTTAGTTTGTCTTTAAAAAATCCTTTAATATGGTTCAAAATTACAAGTCTAAGACCTAACGCGCTTCTATTGACGAACATGCGATGGAAAAAGCTGTTTCTAATGTTTTGTGTGGCCTTGTGACGACTACGTTCTTCTCTAGAAAATATAGCCTTAATAATCAAACGATTGAATTGCGTATTAAAAAATATATCTCTTAGAGGATCTAAATTCCAACCAGACTGCAAGCAATGATATTTATAAATCTAAGTTTACTTCGAAGGAAGTATTTACCAAAAAGGAAGTGCTTGAATTGGTCGAATACATAAAGAAATGTGTGTATTGACTTATAAAGCTTTCCGGAAATTAGCTTGTGAATATGCCAATCTTAACGAAAAGTCTTTTGCTGAATGAAACATTATGAAAGAAGCAGGATAATATTGGCTTTATGGCTTAATGCTTTGAAAACCAGCTTAGCAAGACAATACTTTTTACGTAAAAAAAGAAATGTGTTCATTTTATATTAATTTTCTTCAACTTATAAATAAATACTGAATTACCCCAATAAACATCGATTCAAACCTGTGAATATTTTTGAAAATTTTCTTAACTAAATAATGTATTTTCCAAATTGTTTTCAAATTTTAAAGTTTAGTCTTTGAAATAAACATGATAATTTCCAAAAACGTTTAAAAAAATATAATGTGTGATATTTATAAAATTTTCAAAGTTTTGTTTGAATTGAACTTAGAAAAGTTTCTTTCAAAAAATAAATTATTTTAGAAATATAAAAACAGAACATTTTTTCTACAGCAAGGGAGCGAAAAAACGTTAAATATAGGAGAAATAATCGGAGATATAAAAGAAAAATATGCTAAAATAAATGTATGAATGTTTTATTTTCGGGTGGTGTAAAAAAATATATGAATTTTGCAATAGTTAGCATTATAATTAGGGTTTGAAATATGTATGAAAATAATAATAAAGAATACTTGAAATACGTTTGAAAATTTTTTTAGTTTCAAGCTTACTTCTAGCCTTTTTTTAAATTTGAAATACATTTGAAAAATACGTTTGATTTCTAACTGCCTTTTTGTTTGAGAAGGCCATAATTTTCCATTTGAAAACAAAATTTTTCAAATTTGTTCTCAAAAGCTATGTATGAAATTTGAATAGGTTTTCAAATACATATTTACATCATTTCAAAGGTTTTTGCTTATTGGGACCTGTGTCTATTTTTATACCCTACACCACTTTAGTGGGGAGGGTATATTGGGTTTGTGCTGATGTTTGTAACGCACAATAATATTGGTCCTATACCCACCTTAAAGTATACCAATCGGCTTAGAATCATTTTCTGAGTCGATTTAGCGATGTCCGTCCGTCCATTTAAACCTTGTAATCAAACTACAGGTCGCAATTTTTAAGATAATTCAATGAAATTTGGTACATAATCTTATATTGTTCCAGGGACGAAGCCTATTGAAAATGGTTAAGATCGGTCTATTATTTCACCTAGCCCACATACAACTTAACCCCCGAATAGGGCTTTTAAAAATTGTAATCAAACTACAGGTCGCAATTTTGAAGATAATTCAATAAAATTTGGCACTCGATCTTCTATTGTACCAGAGACAAAGCCTATTGAAAATGGTTTATATCGGTCCATTATTTAACCTAGCCCCCTTACAACTGAACCCGCCGAATAGGGCTTTTAAGTTCATAATTGTGTTTAATACACTCGTATCTGGACAAAAACCTGTCAAACCAAGTTTTATACTAGCCTTGATGACTTAGAAACGATAAAGTTTAATAATTGCTTAAATTTTATATTCAACCTTAAATATGTTTTTTTACAGACATCAAATATGTGAAATAACATATTTACTCTCCCTTGGAATAAGTCGTGGCGTGGTGGGAGGGCTTAAGTACTTCTTAACTTTTAAAATATTTAATTAAAAACTTAGAAGGAAAGTAATTATTCCGCGAAATACACTGTGGTGTAGGGTATTATATGGTCGGGCTTGACCGACTATAACATTCTTACTTGTTTATTAAATGAAGTTTTAATTTATAATCCTCTTTGGGAATGTGGGCGACGAATGTGCCCCATCAAATGCCACAGCTACCCGCACCTTCGGCGAATCTGACTGTTTTGACAAACTCTAAAAATATGTAACTAATACCAATTTATCATAAGTTTTTGGTAAGAGTTTTTATTATTAATTATCTTATAACAATAACCAGCGACAACATTTTTATATCTGTTGAATAAGTACTTTGATATAGAGCTCTAAACAAAAAGTGCCGAATCTGCCCCAGTATCCTCTACTTTTATCCAGACATATTTAATTCAAAAACATTCAGTTAAAATTCTTCATTAAAACAATATATAATACGTAGTTTACACTATATTATAATTAAGGCAATATTAATTGATATTTATAAAAGAAAAAAATAGCATTTAACAATCTATGGTAACCGGTGGATGATGGTAATTGAAAGACTATGTATTAATTCATCATTTATATTATTAACCCAATCGAAATTAAATACATTATAACCAAAAAAAATATTTATTTAGTTACTAATATATAAATATTTTATTTGAGGTTTATTATAATTATATTATATACAATATTTTTTGATTTACAGATTTCGGAACTCTTTGTCTGAGGAAATTCGGAAAAATGTGCAGAGTTGTCAGTCAGAATTCGTACGAAATTTGATGTAAATTCCTAAGGAAATTCTGAAGGAATTTTCGACAAATCTGATTGAAGTTGGACAAATGTCTGATAAAATGTGTGACATTCTTTCGACATTTCGTACGAAAGTTTGATCAAATATAAGAAAATCTGATAGATGTCGGATAAATGTCTGATAAAATGTCCGACAGTTCGTTCAAAAGTCTGATCAAGGTTAAGAAAATGTGATCAACGCCTGATGAAAACTATTTTTATATATATAATTTATCATTAATTTTAATAATAATTTATAAGCTTCCATTATTCATGCTTTTTTAGGGTGCATAAATAAAAAATAAAAACTTATAGATTATTTTTAAAATTATTAAAATTAAACCATACTACATACATACATATTATATACAAAAATAGAGTTCATTATATATGTACATCTATTTGAAATTATAAAATTCAACCCTAAAATATGATGTAATTTTTAACTAATTTTTCTGTATTAACAAAGTTTAAACATATTTAAGCAATAATCATCACATATGCTGATGTTGTTCACTTGATTTCCAAAAACCAACTGAGAAAATAAAAGAACATGAAAATTAAATTCCCTTTTAAAATACAGTTGATGATTTTCAAAATATAAACAAATATTAGAAAATGTGCAGACTAATCTGTTTAACATCTAAAGGAAATTTATATTGTTCGCTTAATTTTCTGATGAAATTACAAAAATAATTCTCTTCAGATTATGTGCTGATTTATCGGATATTATTCGAAAGACATTTTATATTTTACTTCAGAAAATGTGCAGATTATTCTCCTTATATTGTTCGCTTAATTGTCTGATGAAATTACAAAAATAATTCTTTTCAGATTATGTGCTGATTTATCGGATATTATTCGAAAGACATTTTATATTTTACTTCAGAAAATGTGCAGATTATTCTCCTTTATGTTTAAAGAATAATATAGGAGTAACAAGTTGGAGTGCTATATTCGGCTGGGCCGAATCTTAAATAAATCTTTTATATTAAACTTTTCTAATTGATCAAGTATTTGTCTTAAATTGAAAAATTTCAAGATTTAAATCTATTACAATTCCAAGCTTTATTGAACATTACAAACGCCACTTTCTTTATATTTTTATAGCGCTTAGCGATATTTAGTAATCTGCTTGTATGCATGTGTGTGAAAGATTTAAGGATTTTCAAAGTATATATAATTTTGTTCTACACAAATTGACAATGCAACTAGTTAAATACGGTTAAAGCGTTTTTAGGGGCTGGACATAGTATGGGAGATGTGACCAATTATAAAAGAAAACATAAAAGCTATATTTTAGTCAAAATTTGTATTTATATCACAATTTAGTAATAGGTAATGCGTGTTTAAGTGATTTTCTAAAGGGAACGTTGTATGGGACCGACAGCACTCATGTTATGAACCGATCGTGAAAAAATCTTGATATTGAATTTTTGTTACACAATTAATATTTATGCCAAATTTTGTATCAATAGCATTATTTTTATTTTCGTAAAAGGACTTTATATGGAAGCTATTTCCAATTATGTATATAAAGACAAAATTTCAAAATTCTGCATGTATATCATTAGTTGGTATTTAATATTGCGAATCTAAGTGATTTTCTGGACCTAGTATGAGATCTATGACCAAATAAAACAATTTTATAGTGTAGTTTATGTACATAAGAGCAATATTTTTGCTAAATATATGGATGGATATCAATATTAGGTTAAGGAACCATGTATGGGAGCTGTGACCAAGGATGGACCGATCGTGAAAAATTTTTGAAATAACATTTATGTGTACAAAAATAGTATTTATGCCAAATATTTTATGGGTATCACTATTTGGTAATGAGTTATGTGCTTTTAAGTGTTTTTCTAAAAGGGACCTTGTATAGGAGCTATGATCAATTATGGACCAATCGTAAAAAAAATTCACAATATTATTTCTCTGTATATGAGCAACACTTGTGCCAAACTTTATGTGGATATCTTAATTTAGTAATGAGTTATGTGCGTTTAAGTTATTTTCGGGAGGGGACCTTGCGTGGGAGCTAAGACCAGTTATGAACCGATCAAAAAAATTTTTCAGTAATATTTTTGTACATATGAGCAATACTTGTACAAAATTTTGTATGGATATCATAATTTAGTAATGAGTTATACGCGTTTAAGTGATTTTCGGGAGGGGAACTTGTATAGGAGCTATGACCAATTATGGACCGATCCAAAAAACCTTCTACAGTAATATTTATATGCATAAGAGTAATACTTATACCAAATTTTATATCGATATCTTAATTTAATAATGAGTTCTGCGCGTTTAAGTGATTTTCGGGAGGGGACCTTGTATGGGAGCTATGACCAATTATGGACCGATCCAAAAAAAACTTTCATGGTAATATTTCTGTATATAAGAGCAATACATTTACCAAATTTTATATCGATATCTTAATATAATTCCTTTATATTCTAAAATAATTCATTGTTGATCTATTTATTTCTTACTTGCTAAAATTTAATATATACTTTTATTCTGAAAAAATAATTCATGTTCTTAATCCTTGGGATATACAATATTTTTTGTTCTAGCCTCTTGTATAAATAAAAAAACCCACATAAAGATTTTGAAAACTCTAACCACAATAGTTTTCTAGATTAACAATATGTTACATATGAAAGATGTCAAAAAAATTATTGCAAGTTTGCAAATTTCTATCTATCTATAAAAATTTTGAATTATCTAAAAGTTTTCAAGATATATGACATTTTTTATTTAATTCATATATGTTGTGCCAAGCCCGTTATTTTCTAGATATTTTCATGAACGTCAAAGTTATTCATATAAAATTTGAAGATTCTAGCTCTAATAGTTTATTTAATTCATGTGGAGGCTTCAAGCTCCCCAGATGAATGTCCGCCCTTTTTCCTCCAAAATTTTCAAATGAATATTGAAGTAATTTATGCAAATTTGGTGATTCTAGATCTATGATTTCCTAGATAAACAATATTTTGTATTTTATTCATATGGGAGATGTCAAGTCCCCATTAAAAGTAGGCTCGTTATACTCTAAATGTTCAGATGAATGTCAAAATGCTTCAAGCTAAATTTAAAGATTTTTAGATATACGAATTTTTCTATTTTACTTATATGGGTCCCAAACCCCCATAGTAGTCCGCCACTTTAAAATTATTCGTGCAAAATTTTAAGATTTTAACTGTAACAGTTTCCAAGATAAACAAATTTTTGTATTTAATCTATAAGAGAGTTACCACGCCCCTAAGCTAGTCCGCCCACTACTAATCGGTTCAGCCGTTTAGTAGTCTATAACGTTCAAACATACAAACAAACACATTTACATTTTAATGTAGATAGATAGATTCAATTTAATATTAATTCAAAGTAGACAAAAGTAGTATTAGCACGAGTATAATATTTTAAATTAATTGATATTTATAAATGAAAAAATAAAATAGGAGCATTTAACACGTTTAAGATAATATCGATCTATTTTACGGTCACGATAACGATTCTCAGTAATATTATTTTATTGATTTTCAAGCTTTAGGTAAACAATTAATTATTAACAATCATAATAAAAATCATTAAATAAAAAATATTAATTAAAACAAGAGAACAAAAATGTTAATTTGTAATGTTATTTATTTAATACATATGTCTCGATGTAGCTTACAAACATATGTATATTGATACTTATTACAATGATCTTTACTCTGGGTTAGAAGGGCTGAGGAGGCTTTGAATACGGCTTTAAGCTATGCTCAACCGAGAGGCCACAATGTTAACCCGAAAAAAACGAAATCTGTCTTTTCACAAGAAAGACAAAAATTTCTACGTATACCGAACCTTGCTTCCTGGGCAAGAAGATACCAGTGACAGACAAAGTAAAGTACTTAGGTGTAATCCTCGACCTAAAATTAGAACAATTCTAGCTTATGCTTCGATAATCTGGTGAACTGCTTTAGATAAAAAGTGCAATATCAAGCGGCTACAGGGAGTTTAGCGTACATGCTGCTTGGGTATAAGTGGTGCCTTGTGTACTACTTTAACCAAGGCTACTGGACACATTGGAAGGTTATAAACAATCATCGGACGTGCCTGATCGTATACCAGACACAATATGTCGGAAACTTTGAAACGCTGATCCAAGATAGAATGTCTTCGTAAAGTGGAACATTACCAGTAGAAATCCGTTGTTACACGGGGTTCTATATTCAAGATCCAGAAACATAAATATACCTCCGTTTAATAAATCATAACACAAGCTTCCAGGTAGAAGTACGAGCAATAACGGAATGCGGAATTAATATATTTAGTTAATATATTTATATTTATTTAATAACGGAATTAATATATTTACTGGCAGCCAGAAGGCAATTAGGGCAATATCAGGAAATAGAACTAAATCCAAGACCGTATTTAATTGTAAGAAAGCTTTAACTGAATACCAGAGTTAATATATTTATATTTATTTAATAACGGAATTAATATATATACTGGCAGCCAGAAGGCAATTAGGGCAATATCAGGAAATAGAACTAAATCCAAGACCGTATTTAATTGTAAGAAAGCTTTAACTGAATACCAGAGTTAAGGTTCACATCATATGGGTTCCAGCCCACTCGGGAGTAGTTGGTAACGAAAAAGCGAATGTAAAAGCTTTAAAGGGAAGGGAGCTCGAGGCAGTTAACCTGACAAACGCAAAACCATTCGACGCAACAAAAGCTGAACTAAAAATATGGGTAAGGGAATCGCATAAGAGCTCTTGGAATAATGAAACAGTGGGTAGAACCACGAAAATCCATGGGGTGACCCTGATGAGAGCAAGACGAAAAATCTCCTCAAAATGAGCAAGTTTTAAGTTAATATGATAGTACGTATTCTGAGTGGACACGCAGGATTACGAGCACATTTATGCAAAATTGGAAGTGCGGATTTAGACGTATGTATAGCATGGGGAGAGGACAGTGAAACTCTGAAGCACTTTCTTTGCCACTGCGAGGCATTCGTCGAAGTTTAAGTTTTGAAGATGAACCCCGCAGATGCCCCAGGGACGGAGCTGTGGCGGCTCAAAGTAGGGTACCTACGACCTGTAAAATTTTTAAACTCGTGCCATTTTTTTGTTTTTCACCCAAATACAAAGATTTTTATATTTTCTCAAAGCGCTCGACGAGATATTGAATAAACATGCTTGGACATAGTACTTATCTCTTATAATATCTGAGTTATAGGCATTTAAAAATTTAGTGATACAAAATTTACCATACCTTGGTCCGCCTTTTTTTGAATGCCGGGCGTAATTTTGGACCAAATGGACTCAAATTAGACAACAAAATTTCCAATAATATACAAAAAATTTCAGATCAATATCATTTACAGATTCAAAAATATACTTTTTTTAATTTAAAAATTCAAAAATTTTTTGATTTTTGCCGTTTTTTTGTCCAAAGTGTGTCTTGACTCTTTTATTAATAAAATAAAATTTTCTTTAAGAACATATAAAATTTTATAGTTTTCTAAAAGGTATCTTTACGCAAAACGCTTTGGCGTAAAAAACTTGTCCTATTTTTTGAAAATGTTGCCACTGCGTCCTTCCGAATATGACCTATTTTTTATCAAAACTTAAATTTTGGGTGACATGTTCTAAAATCCCAAAGCTGGGATCAGAAAACTGAAAGCAGTTTTGGAAACCTCAATATGTTTTCTATTTACTCCAAAAGTATTTTCCCAGCCCTGAAAGAAATGTGGACCCTATGGGCAAAAATGTAAAAAATCCCATTTTTGAGATTTTGGGATGCCCTTTGACTTTTTCAATTTTTTTTTTCATTTTCTTATTTGAAATGAAAAATTTAACAAGCGTTGAAGATTTCATTGAGTTTTGTTCATAAATAAAGATTTTGTCATATATTACATATTTGTTAAATTTCTAAAACTATGATTTATATCAAAATTTTAATAGGGTCGCAGATAGCTACAACAATTTAGTCCATATTTATCCCTTAATATCTTTTTTTTTGTTAGATATGGAAATTCTCGACCCTTTACAAAAAATTTCAAGCCAATATCTCAATTACATTCAAAAATATGTTCATTTAAACCTGTATCCTTTAATTTTATATTTTTCATATTTTAGTATTAAATATGACAGAACATGTTTAAATCTTATATTTACCTATTTTCTATTTGTTTGCTTATCCTTATAATTGAAAGGTAATAGGACCTTTCATTAATTTGCTTAATTTTTCATTTGCTTAATTTTTCAGAAATTTATAAGGTAAAAATATACAGGTAATGATAATTTCGATTCATTCACTAATAAGAAATATCAATGACTGAATTACAGGTTATAGTAATATAGTCCTAAATGTTAATAGGTAGACAGTTCGTAATTTTTTACTTTGGAATACCTGTATCGGAAATGACAAGAATTGGTATAAAAGTAAACTTCTCAGATTTTAAGTACCATATTTAATAAATCTACAATGAAGATTACATTAAAGTACGAAGAGTTGTGTTCCGTTTTATGGAGTGTATCTTCAAAAGGGCCAGAAAGAATTGAAGACATTTCAAATTATATAAAAACTACATATAGTAGAAAAGTAGACAAAACAGGCATATCAAAAATTGAAAACTTTTTAAAACTTTTTGATGTAAAAAGTAAGTCTGTGGATGGAAATCAAAAGAAATTTCGATTAAAATTTTGTAGTTGGATGGAAACTACTACGGAAATCTCAACTTACAACACATCAGCAGGAGCGCCTTGCAAGTCATACGAAGACTTATGTTCAAGGTCAAAAAAGAGGGTCACACAAAAACTTTTTTCAATCTCAAATGAGGAAATTGCTGATACATTTAACGAAAGGAAAACCAACCTATGGATGCCGTACATATTGCAACTATTCTTCCTAATGCATCACCAAAACGACTTAAGCGAATTGTGGAAAGTATACCAACTCCAACATCACAATCAAATTTTACTGAAGAGGAAGCAATAGCGCTTATGTTGGAACTGGGTCTCAGTCGAAATAAGTACCAAATATTAAGGAAAGCTCTGCATGAAAAAGGACACAATATATTACCATCATACAAGGCGATCCAGGGAAAAAAAAAACTATCCTACCATCACCTATTGCTGTTAATGATGTGGAAGCTTGTATTGATATATCATCTTTGCTCGAAAACACAGCATCAAGAATTGTGTCAGACTTTTCAGAAGACCAACTAAGGAAAATTCATAACTGTGATGTTGTCTTAATGTGTAAGTGGGGATGTGACGGTTTATCAGCACTTCCAGAATACAAACAAGCTTGTGGAAGTCGGACATTAGCAGACTACAAAAGTGTATTTATGTCATCATTAGTGCCATTACGAATTCGTTCATATTCCCTTAATCCATCATCGTCAAGCATCGGAAATTCATTTGAAGATATATGGATCAATACAACTCCGGGTTCAAAAAATTTTTGTAGACCCATTGGATTTGAATATATAAAGGAGTCAAAGAAAACAACAAAAGATTTAGTGGAATATTTAAAAGATGAAATAAATGCACTGGAGCCCATTTGCATAAAAATAAAGGAATTCTCTATTAACGTATCATATCAGCTAAGCTTAACAATGATTGATGGAAAGGTCAGCAATGCCATAACAGAAACTTCTTCCTTCTGGAGATGCTCAATATGTAATGAGAAAAAGTCGCAATTCTCAAATATAAACAAAAGCAGAAGTATTAATGAAGAAGTCCTGTCTTTCGGAATTTCACCACTTCATGCCAGAATACGATTTTTGGATTACTTTTTACACATAGCATACGACCTCAAATATAGAAGTGTGCCAGAGAATACTAAATCAACAAAAAATAATGAAGAATTGAAAGAACTGAGAGCTGCGGAAAAAAGCAGAATCCAAGAAGAATTTAAAGTTCAGATGGGATTAAACATCGACAAACCACTTCCAAGTTGCGGTAGTACAAATGACGGTAATACGGCGAGAAGGTTTTTTCGTGATTTTGAAATTACTTCAAAAATAACTGGAATCGACAAGGAGTTGCTTCGAAGAGTTAACACTATTTTAATGGCACTGAATAGTAAACATAAAATTAATGGAAATCGATTTGGGGAATATACATCTGAAATTTCTAAATTACTTGTATCTCTGTATCCAAAGTATTGTGTCATGGTCAAATAATAATTGAATCGAATATTCTTCCACTTGGAGAGTTAACAGAAGAAGCCCAGGAAGCGAGGAATCGAGATTTTAAGCATGTTCAACTTTTCAGCTCAAGAAAATGCTCCAGGCAATCACAGAATGAAGATATTTTTAATAGTTTACTTCTATCTTCTGATCCTGTTCTTTCAACTATGCGAAAAAGATGGATTTGTTATGAAACTCTATCATCTCAAAACGAGGAAGATTTAAAGGACTTATATTACCTTCTGGATATGTATACCGATATGACAGATTATTTTATAGAAAATAAGTAGTGTTAGGAATTAACTATATAAGTAGGTTGTAAGAATTAATTGTATTATGTTTAAGATAAACAGTTCAAATAAAAAAAAGCTATTATACTAACTGATGATATTGTATTAAATTGTGTTTTATATTTCGGTGGGAGGGAAAGGTGGTTTGTGGGGTGATTTAGGTGTTGTTGTGCGTGGCTCTTAATAAAATTATATTTTTTTATGGTATATACAATGTTATAGTCTTTAATAAAATAATTAACTAAATAATTTTTAAAAATTGTCCAAATATTTTATTCAACACCAAATGTATGTTCTGTCTGTCATACTTAATACTAAAATATGAAAAAGATGAAATTGAAGGACACAGGTTTAAATGAACATATTTTTGAATGTAATTGAGATATTGGCTTGAAATTTTTTGTAAAGGGTCGAGAATTTCCATATCTAACAAAAAAAGATATTAAGGGATAAATATGGACTAAATTGTTGTAGCTATCTGCGACCCTATTAAAATTTTGATATAAATCATAGTTTTAGAAATTTAACAAATATGTAATATATGACAAAATCTTTATTTATGAACAAAACTCAATGAAATCTTCAACGCTTGTTAAATTTGTCATTTGGGATTTTTTACATTTTTGCCCATAAGGTGCACATTTCTTTCAGGGCTGGGAAAATACTTTTGGAGTAAATAGAAAACATATTGAGGTTTCCAAAACTGCTTTCAGTTTTCTGATCCCAGCTTTGGGATTTTAGAACATGTCGCCCAAAGTTGAAGTTTTGATAAAAAAATAGGTCATATTCGGAAGGACGCAGTGGCAACATTTTCAAAAATAGGACAAGTTTTTTACGCCAAAGCGTTCTGCGTAAAGATACCTTTTAGAAAACCTTTTAGAAATTGTTATATGTTCTTAAAGAAAATTTTATTTTATTAATAAAAGAGTCAAGACACATTTTGGACAAAAAAACGGCAAAAATCAAAAAATTTTTGAATTTTTAAATTAAAAAACGTATATTTTTGAATCTGTAAATGATATTGATCTGAAATTTTTTGTATATTATTGGAAATTTTGTTGTCTAACTAACAGGAAAAATTTGAGTCCATTTGGTCCAAAATTACGCCCGGCATTCAAAAAAAGGCGGACCAAGGTATGGTAAATTTTGTATCACTAAATTTTTAAATGCCTATAACTCAGATATTATAAGATAAGCACTATGTCCAAGCATGTTTATTCAATATCTCGTCGAGCGCTTTCAGAAAATATAAAAATCTTTGTATTTGGGTGAAAAACAAAAAAATGGCACGAGTTTAAAAATTTTACAGGTCGTAGGTACCCTACTTTGAGCCGCCACAGCTCCGTCCCTGGGGCATCTGCGGGGTTCATCTTCCCGATCGGATCAGCCGTTTAGAAATGCCAGATTTATTTCCAAAAAATTTCCATTCTGCCCCACTGTGTATCGGTAGAATTATTGTTCTACTTATGTTTAATAAACGCTGTAATCAGAGGTACCGATATGTTTGCAATTTACTTTGACAGTTTTCGTGCTACAGCAGTCGTTCATGCGCCACTTGTTTTGGTATATAATTTATTGCATAATGTAATTTTAAAAAATGGCCAATTGGATAGATAGGTAGAATTATTTTACCAGGTTTAAAAAGACGGTAATTTGAGGTTTCGATATGGTTGCGAATAACTTTGACAGTTTTCATGCTAGGGCATTTTTTTTTTTGTACAGAAAATCTACATCAAAGAAAACTTTTTAATAGAAATCTTAAATTAGAGCTAACTAACAGAAAGACGACGGGAGCCATTTTGAACTAGCTTCAATCGGTTTCGGGGAGCTTCTTGTCTCTCTATATTTAGTCCAGTTTTGCATAAAAATATTTATTATAGTCTACCTATAAAAAAATTCGAAAGGTCTTAATAACCATAAACAAATCTAGCCCCATTATGGTTATACATGAGATGAAAATTACAACAAACATATTGACTATATCGCTTATCAGATTATAGGTATTATGAGGAATTTGTGCCTCTTAACCCGCCTATTCCATTATCTTGGTGGTACATTATTAGTTTTACAAGATTCCACTGAAGTGATCAACCTAACATTTCATACCATGGAAGAAAAGATGTAGGAAATTATCCATTTATAATGGGTATATCCAATATTAATCTTTAATTAGTTTATAAGTTTTAGTTATAAGTTAAGATTTTAATATTAGAACTAGTTTTATAGAAATAAACATTAAATATTAGTAAATATAAAATTTAGTTTTCAGACATATTTTTCAAGATCTATTTAATTTAATCATAGTATATAAATAATTTAAACTTCTTAACAAAAAGATAAGGAGGCAATAAGCAACAAGAACATCATTATTAAAACAAAAGTTGAAATAATAAAACAAAATATGTTCTCTTACAAATTGTTTTTTTAGTTAGTGTTCATTTTACTTATTGCTTTGTTTATGAAATTTTGTATTAGCAAAAATTAAGAGTAAACTAATATAATGTATTATTTCCACTCACCAATTTTACATCGCTGTCGCAGAGGCCTCTGGATCTTATTTATGAATGATGATCGATTAAATGATAGAGTTTATCAAGGGAAAAATTCTTGCATATACGTAAAATAGGATAGGAGGATGTATACTACATCAAATTCGAAGAAATAAACCTAAGCCACAATCGGACCTGTTGTGCGCTCCTTATCATGAAAAAAAGGAACTGAATGAATTAGTTTTCAGTGTTCAGAAACTCAATTTCCTGAACGTAATTCCTGTGTGTCGACTCAGAATACTAGTACTATCATACTAACATCAGACTTGCTCATTTTGAGAAGATTTCTCATCTTGCTCTCATCAGGGTCACGTCATAGGATTTTCGTGGTTCTACCCACCGTTTCATTATTCCAAGAGGCCTTATGGGATTCTCTCATCCATATTTTTAATTCAGCTTTTGTTGCGTCGCATGGTTTTGCGTTTGTCAGGTTAACTACCTCGAGCTACCTTACCTCTAGGAGAGTATGCAGTTAAAGCTTTCTTACAATCCAATACGGTCTTAATTGCTTTCTGGTTATAAGTAAATATATTAAGCGCTATTTATTCAAATCCAATTAATCTACCAACGTTTCCAGAGCCTTGGTTGAAGTAGTACACATGGCACCACTTATACCCAAGTAGCATGTACGCTGAACTCCCTGTAGTAGTTTGATATTGCACTATAAGCTAGAATTGGTCTAATTACACATTCAAAATGTCAATTTGTCATAGTAGGACTAAGATCCCATTTCATGCCTATAGTTCTCCTACATATCGCCCAATACCGATGTGTTTTGTTGATCCTATCCTTTATGTGGTGTCTCCATTTTAATTTTCGGTCGAGGTTCTTTCTCGATTAGGGTCCTTAGGAGGCAATTAATCGTGGTAACCCATATAGTAAAGGTGACAAAATGCCACCCTGTGGTATATCGCGAAATACCTTTTTCGTACATCTCGTCAACATAAAACTGGTCTAGGGATTGGATAAGAGTATCAGTGTGCACGTTATTGAAGGCGCCTTCGATGTCAATACATACCGTCAGTGTATATTGTTTGCTATCGAAGGATGCACCTATGTAGTGGACAATTTCGTTTTAAGCAGTTTCCACTGATCGTAAGCATGCTGCTTAAATTTTAGTCTTTGTCGGGTATACTGCCTTTAACCATACTATCGACTATCCGTTTCAAGGATTTATGTAGGAAGGACGTAAGACTTATCGGTCGATAGGACTTAGGTGTCACATAGATAGGCCTGACTTAGGTAAAAATATTACCCTTGCATCCTGCCATTAAATGTTGGTATATGTGAATTTCAAGCATGCAGTAAATATCTGAGACAGATGTACGGAAACCAGTCCGCTTCCATATGTAAGAGTGCCGGGAAAATGCCATCCGACCCTGCAGCTTTATAGGGAGCGAAGCTCTTGATTGCCCCTTTAACCATATCAGATGTAATTACAATATTCGTGTTAGCCTCCCCTTCCTCCAATATCGGTTCATCTATGTTATTCGATATACCGGGAGGGAAATGGGAGTCCATTAGTACTTTCATTGTCTCCTCCATATCCTGATGTTTCGGTTAGACATGAGTTTTGGTTAGGAATTTTTTATCTTCGATTCGTCATTTACGCGGTATCCTGTTCACAGAAAAATTTCCAGGAGTCTCGTTTTGCTTTGCGAACAACTTTCTTGTATTCATTAAGTTTACTACGATAGTCATTCCAGTATGCTGCGGTCTTTTTACGCCATGCACGGTTAAATACTTTGCGAAGAGTCTTACCAAGGTTTCGGATCTCTCCGGTTACCCAGGGTTTCTCCCTGGCAGATCTCCGCTCTTGCAGAGGGCAGTTTCCTCGAACGATTCCACCAAGTCACTTGTGAGAATTTCTACTTTGGCGTCTATGTCCTCGTAATTTCGACATTGGAAAGTGTTCTGACATAAACGGTTCTTTAGTAAAGAACCGAACATTGCCCAGTTAACTTTAGACTTAAGTATTAAGGAACAGATGCAAGGTATATGTTGCCATCATATGTTGCCGTTTCTAAACGTTTTTATTATTATTTTATTATCAATGAAAACGTATTAGCAGACATTGAACTTAAGGCTTTATTTATATCCTTAATATGGATTGCGTCGAAAGTAAACGATACAAACATATGTATAAGATAGATGATTTATTTTACTTTCAATGCATTTCCTATACATGTTTAACTTTGTAACACATACATAAAATCCGCATGGCCACCTTAAAAGAAATTTCTCTCACAAAATTGATGTTTATAAACACTTCTCCTGTCTATACATTAACTTACAAAGTATTGGTCAAATGACAAACAATCAAATCCATGCAAAACTGATTTCTGTATAATAATTATTTAATTTAATAATTAAAATTTTTTATTTGGAAGAAAATAGTTTATTATAAGAAATTTTATTTAATTCATTTGGAAAGTTTTTATAACTTTTAAATGTGATAATGCAGTGTCGAGCAAATCTACTACAATCAACGAATAATCGTTGAATAATCGTTCTATAATCGTTCTATAGATAAATGGTTACATACCTAACCAACCAATAATTGAAGCCTTCTGATTATCAAAAGCCGTGATACATCTTTCTTTTTGTGTAAAACCGTGACTGAATAATGATCAAATTTAGCAAATAATATAAAAAACCCTTTTATAAAATTAACCTAAAAAAAATGTTTCAACAAAATTTTGCTCACCAAAAAAAAATCTCACAAATTCATAAGCATAACTTTGTAAAGATAGCAAAATAAATCTAGAATTCTTGGGATAAATTAACTTGCTGTGTAAAAACCGTGAGGGATTTTCCTTTGATCATCCGGGTTTAACTTCAAACTCAATTCCAGCATTAACAACTGCAAGACACATCATAGCCAAATTATTATTCCTTTTATTTAGATAAAAAGCAAAATTTTTCCGCAATTTTTGCTAAATTAAACATTTTTTTCGAAAGCAACATTGTCTAATGTTTAAAAAGACGTAGGAAACATCGAATGCTTAAACTAATTTCTATTTATCTAAATTAAATCTAAGATCGTTAAATTGTAACATTTTCATAAATTTTCAACATTTTATATATTCTAAAATTTAATCGAAATTAAATATGGCTATTTAAATTGTCAAATTTGACCCAATATTCCAAATTAAATTATTTTTTTAAATAATTTAGAACTTTTAACATTAGAAATAAAAATTTGAATCGTTTTAAAAATTTTTCAAATTGCATAATTTTTTTTTTTAAATCATAATGTGAACATAATTCGAGAGAAGGGTATATATAAGTTTGTGATTCCGTTTGTAATTTTTATAATATAATTTTCCGACCCCATAAAGTATATAAAATTCTAGTTCCTTATAGATAGCGGAGTTGATTTAGCTAGGTCGTCTGTCTGTGTGTTTGTTGAAATCACTTTTTGAGGACCCCAGATATCGGCGAGATCCTAATCTTTAATAATTCTGTTAGACATGCTTTCGAGAAGATCGCAAAATCGGTCCATAAATACCGGAGATATGAGCAAAAATACGAGACAACCTCTGAAAATTTCATCAAAAATTTAGATTTTTCATGCTCAGGCAGAAATTGCAAAAAATAAAATACATAATCAAAATAATAAATTTTGTTATTGTACTCTGGTTTATAAAAACAAAGCAGAGCAAGAGCAGCATAGTAAGAGTAGCAGAGCGAAAGCTAGTGCTGCTTTCGTGTTGTTATTGGCTAAGTAAGTAGCCATAAAAGGGAACTTTTTGGTTAGTTATTTTGAAAGGAGGATGTATACACATCACCATACATGGTTACCATACATGCATTATTTTCCAATCGTTCCAGTACGGTTCCTACTTCGTAGATCCTTAAAACCAGAACACAGTCATGTATACATAGACGTCTTCTTCTTTTGGTTGGATGAAGCTTCTTCTTCTTGTGTGCTTTCGTATTTCCATAAGTACGAAATGATCATGAGCCAAAACCCCGCGCAATAGCGATAATGAGACCAGACGCTTTTCGTAGTCATTGTATTCGTTACACTCTCCAAAAAGTTATTATTACATTCTAAATGTATCGCAATGATAGATCATGATACTGTAATAATATTAAAACAAAATTAATGTGTGGGAAGAACGACGATCTTCTCCACTGGTATTTTAATAGAACAACCAATGTTCGTTTCCACTTCAGCATTTCGTATATAACCATTTTCATCTATGAGAACATTAACAACATGGCCTAAATGCCACTTATTTTTCGACAAATTATCGTCTCGATACGATTTGAAGATTGGCGACATAGTTGCCAATCTTCAAATTATATTGTACAGAACGTTTATGTTTTTCTATGTTTGCAATACATTTTCTATGCCATGTAGAATTAGAACTTCTTTTTTGAGGCTTTAAATTTTCTTTGCAATTAGGTACTTCTTTTTGTGGACTTCTTTAAAATTGTGATGGTTGTTTAAGTTTCGAAAGCTTTTGTTTCTTACATTTTATATCGGCTCCTATCAAAATATCAACAGTACCACTTGCTGCAAAGCTTGGATTAGCCAATTGGCAATCCAATGGCAAACTCAAACCAGAAACATCGATTGTTTCATAAGGCAAATTGCCCGTTAATTTTGGCAATACTAACGTCCTTTAATGTGAAATTCACATCGATGGGAGATTAAGGTCACATTCCTTTAAAATAGGACCAGGTGTGGTGTAGTTTAGCGCCGAAATGCACGTAATTGTTGACTTTGTTGGCAAATTCAACCTATTTTGAAGTTTCTGCGAAACGAAACTTTTTTGCGACCCTGAATCAATAATTCCCCTTACCGAAAAAATTTTACCATAAGATATTATATTTACTATGGCAGTTCCCAATAAAATATTTTTTTCCTAAGCAGCAAAATAATTTTTAACGGTTGGCCCTTGCACAACCGCTAGACTGGAACATGGATTATCTTTTTGGTTATCGCTCGGAGCTGTTCCAGACACATCGCGGTGCAAAAGAGTATTATATTCCAATTAGCATACCGAGCAACCATAATTCCATGACCATCATTTAAACAATTAATGCGAAGATTGAAATTTTTAACTTCCACAAAACTTTTGCTCGGGATTCATTTCCAAAAATTTCGGACACAATCTCAGCCAATGCTCTCCTGAACATAAATTACTTTTGGTTTCTTTATTGCCTTAGTCTCAAAAGATTTAAACTGACCACCTGAAGATGTATTATTATTAGCACCCTTTCTATTATCGAAGTTAAATCGATTATTTCTAGGTCTATTTACTAGAACTTCTAAAGTTGAATACTGTTTCCAATAATTAGAATCTCGATGTCAAAAAAACTATCTAAATCGCTCCATTTAGCAATCTCTTTTTTGTTTTCCACATTTTGTTCCCATTAAGACAAAGTAAGAACTGGCAAATTTATCGAACAAAGATAAACGAAAATAGGATCCCATGAAGAAATATCTATATCATGCAAATTTAAGACCGATATTCAATTATTTATGTTACTTTGCAACATTTTTATTTCTTTAGCACTCTGATTTAACAGGAAAGAAATTAAACAAAGTTCTCCATTGGCTATTTACCAAAAATCTTTTATTCTCATACGCTTCACATAGATTTTTCCATGCAATACAGAAACCTTGATTTGTCAGGGGGGAATCTTTTACAATTTCTAGAGCATCTTCACTCGTAAATTGCCTCAAATAAAATAACTTCTCGACTTCTGATAATTCTTCGCAACACCAGTAAACATATCTCGAAAAGAGGGACATGTTCTATAATCGCCTTTAAAAACTTCCATTGTGCAAGGTGGCAACCTCATATGATGGCCAGAATTACGACTCATCATACTAGCTGAAGCTGGATTAGCACCCGTTGCACATTTAGACGAGGTAAGTGCCGACTTACCATTAAGAGCAGCCAACCTACATTCTTTATAAATGTGTTTTGCGTGCCACAGTGGGGCAGAATTGACATTTTTTGGAAATAAATCTGGCATTTCTAAACGGCTGATCCGATGGACGGAGCTGTGGCGGCTCAAAGTAGGGTACCTACGACATGTAAAATTTTTAAACTCGTGCCATTTTTTTGTTTTTCAAATACAAAGATTTTTATATTTTCTGAAAGCGCTCGACGAGATCTTGAAAAAACATGCTTGGACATACTACTTATCTCTTATAATATCCATAATTTACCATACCTTGATCCGCCTTTTTTTGAATACCGTAATTTTCGACCAAATGGATTCAATTTTTTCTTGTTAGTTAGACAACAAAATTTGCAATAATATACAAAAAATTTCAGATCAATATCATTTACAGATCCAAAAATATACGTTTTTTTAATTTAAAAATTCAAAACATTTTAGATTTTTGCCGTTTTTGCCCAAAATGTGTCTTAACTCTTTTATTAATAAAATAAAATTTTCTTTAAGAACATATAACAATTTTATAGTTTTCTAAAAGGTATCTTTACGCAGAAAGCTTTGGCGTAAACAACTTGTCCTATTTTTTGAAAATGTTGCCACTGCGTCCTTCCGAATATGACCTATTTTTTATCAAAACATCAACTTTGGGCGACATGTTCTAAAATCCCAAAGCTGGGATCAGAAAACTGAAAGCAGTTTTGGAAACCTCAATATGTTTTCTATTTACTCCAAAAGTATTTTCCCAGCCCTGAAAGAAATGTGGACCCTATGGGCAAAAATGTAAAAAATTCCATTTTTGGGATTTTCATTCCTATTTTTGGGAATTGCGGGATGCCCCTTTTCAATTTTTTTTGCATTTTGTCATATATTACATATTTGTTAAATTTCTAAAACTATGATTTTTATCAAAATTTTAATAGGGTCGCAGATAGCTACAACAATTTAGTCCATATTTATCCCTTAATATCTTTTTTTAGTTAGATATGGAAATTCTCGATCCTTTACAAAAAATTTCAAGCCAATATCTCAATTACATTCAAAAATATGTTCATTTAAACTTGTGTCCTTTAATTTCATCTTTTTCATATTTTAGTATTAAGTATGACATTAGGTGTTGAATAAAATATTTGGACAATTTTTAAAAATTATTTAGTTAATTATTTTATTAAAGACTATAACATTTTATATACAATAAAAAAATATAATATTATTATGAGCCACGCACCACAACACCTAAATCATCCCACACAAACCACCTTTCCCGCCCACCGAAATATAAAACACAATTTAATACAATATCATCAGTTAGTATAATAGCTTTTTTTATTTGAACTGTTTATCTTAAACATAATACAATTAATTCTTACAACCTACTTATATAGTTAATTCCTAACACTACTTATTTTCTATAAAATAATCTGTCATATCGGTATACATATCCAGAAGGTAATATAAGTCCTTTAAATCTTCATCGTTTTGAGATGATAGAGTTTCATAACAAATCCATCTTTTTCGCATAGTTGAAAGAACAGGATCAGAAGATAGAAGTAAACTATAAAACTATCTTCACTCTGTGATTGCCTGGAGCATTTTCTTCAGCTGAAAAGTTGAACATGCTTAAAATCTCGATTCCTCGCTTCCTGGGCTTCTTCTGTTAACTCTCCAAGTGGAAGAATATTCGATTCAATTATAATTTGACCATGACACAATACTTTGTGTACTGTTGGTGTTAGTTCCCTCCATGGATACAGAGATACAAGTAATTTAGAAATTTCAGATGTATATTCCCCAAATCGATTTCCATTAATTTTATGTTTACTATTCAGTGCCATTAAAATAGTGTTAACTCTTCGAAGCAACAACAGTGCATTTATTTCATCTTTTAAATATTCCACTAAGTCTTTTGTAGTTTTCTTTGACTCCTTTATATATTCAAATCCAATGGGTCTACAAAAATTTTTTGAACCCGGAGTTGTATTGATCCATATATCTTCAACTGAATTTCCGAGGCTTGACGATGATGGATTAAGGGAATATGAACGAATTCGTAATGGCACTAATGATGACATAAATACACTTTTGTAGTCTGCTAATGTCCGACTTCCACAAGCTTGTTTGTATTCTGGAAGTGCTGATAAACCGTCACATCCCCACTTACACATTAAGACAACATCACAGTTATGAATTTTCCTTAGTTGGTCTTCTGAAAAGTCTGACACAATTCTTGATGCTGTGTTTTCGAGCAAAGATGATATATCAATACAAGCTTCCACATCATTAACAGCAATAGGTGATGGTAGGATAGTTTGTTTTTTTTCCTGGATCGCCTTGTATGATGGTAATATATTGTGTCCTTTTTCATGCAGAGCTTTCCTTAATATTTGGTACTTATTTCGACTGAGACCCAGTTCCAACATAAGCGCTATTGCTTCCTCTTCAGTAAAATTTGATTGTGATGTTGGAGTTGGTATACTTTCCACAATTCGCTTAAGTCGTTTTGGTGATGCATTAGGAAGAATAGTTGCAATATGTACGGCATCCATAGGTTGGTTTTCCTTTTGCAGCATTTCGTTAAATGTATCAGCAATTTACTCATTTGAGATTGAAAAAAGTTTTTGTGTGACCCTCTTTTTTTGACTTGAACATAAGTCTTCGTATGACTTGCAAGGCGCTCCTGCTGATGTGTTGTAAGTTGAGATTTCCGTAGTAGTTTCCATCCAACTACAAAATTTTAATCGAAATTTCTTTTGATTTCCACATTTCTTTCACAGACTTACTTTTTACATCACAAAGTTTTAAAAAGTTTTCAATTTTTGATATGCCTGTTTTGTCTATTTTTCTACTATATGTAGTTTATATATAATTTGAAATGTCTTCAATTCTTTCTGGCCCTTTTAAAGATACACTCCATAAAACGGAACATAACCCTTCGTACTTTAATGTAATATTCATTGTAGATTTATTAAATATGGTACTTAAAGTCTGAGAAGTTTACTTAAGTATATACCAATTCTTGTCATTTCCGATGCAGGTATTCCAAAGTAAAAAATTACGAACTGTCTACCTATTACCATTTAGGACTATATTACTATAACCTGTAATTCAGTCATTCATATTTCTTATTGGTGAATGAATCGAAATTATCATTACCTGTATATTTTTACCTACATGATCATAAACGAAACAGAACGAAATGATCTGTCGAAAAAATTTAGGTAAAAAATAGTTATAAATTTCTGAAAATTTAAGCATAATAGGACCTTTCAATTATAAGGATAAGCAAACAAATAGAAAATAGGTAAATATATGATTTAAACATGTTCTGGCATATTTAATACTAAAGTATGAAAATAAAGGATACATATTTTTGAATGTAATTGAGATATTGGCTTGAAATTAAAGGGTCGAGAATATCCATATCTAACTAAAAAAAGATATTAAGGGATAAATATGGACTAAATTGTTGTACCTATTAAAATTTTGATATAAATCATAGTTTTAGAAATTTAACAAATATGAAATATATGACAAAATCTTTATTTATGTTTATTTATATCTTATCTTTATTTATATTTATGAACAAAACTCAATGAAATCTTCAACGCTTGTTAAATTTGTCATTTCAAATAAGAAAATGCAAAAAAAAATTGAAAAGGCAAAGGGCATCCCGCAATTCCCAAAAATAGGAATGAAAATCCCAAAAATGGAATTTTTTATATTTTTGCCCATAGGGTCCACATTTCTTTCAGGGCTGGGAAAATACTTTTGGAGTAAATAGAAAACATATTGAGGTTTCCAAAACTGCTTTCAGTTTTCTGATCCCAGCTTTGGGATTTTAGAACATGTCACCCAAAATTTAAGTTTTGATAAAAAATAGGTCATATTCGGAAGGACGCAGTGGCAACATTTTCAAAAAATAGGACAAGTTTTTTACGCCAAAGCGTTCTGCGTAAAGATACCTTTTAGAAAACTATAAAATTGTTATATGTTCTTAAAGAAAATTTTATTTTATTAATAAAAGAGTTAAGACACATTTTGGGCAAAAAAACGGCAAAAATCTAAAATGTTTTGAATTTTTAAATTAAAAAACGTATATTTTTGGATCTGTAAATGATATTGATCTGAAATTTTTTGTATATTATTGGAAATTTTGTTGTCTAACTAACAAGTCCATTTGGTCCAAAATTACGCCCGGTATTCAAAAAAAGGCGGACCAAGGTATGGTAAATTTTGTTTTTTCAACAAAAATATAAAAATCAGAAAATATAAAAATCTTCGTATTTGGGTGAAAAACAAATAAATGGCACGAGTTTAAAAATTTTACATGTCGTAGGTACCCTACTTTGAGCCGCCACAGCTCCGTCCCTGGGGCATCTGCGGGGTTCATCTTCAAAACTTAAACTCGAATACTCCTTGGCTACGCTCACGCCAAATTTTATCCCGATCGGATCAGCCGTTTAGAAATGCCAGATTTATTTCCAAAAAATTTCCATTCTGCCCCACTGTGCATGCTCGCAAACTTTTTTTGAGTCCGAGTCCTCGCTATTTAGTAACAAAACCTCATAAGCATCTCTAACTTTATCCCATAAAGTTTTAAATTCCTCCTTTTGAAGGTCAATGCTAAATGAACTACGATTTTCTTGTGGCATTTCATTATAATCGTTCTCGAACTCGAGAAACAAAGTAGCCAGTTTTTCAAATTTCCTTAAAATCTCAGATTCCATTTTGTAAATTGTTTTATTGGTAACGCCAATTCTGCCCCACTGTGCATGCTCGCAAACTTTTTTTGAGTCCGAGTCCTCGCTATTTAGTAACAAAACCTCATAAGCATCTCTAACTTTATCCCATAAAGTTTTAAATTCCTCCTTTTGAAGGTCAATGCTAAATGAACTACGATTTTCTTGTGGCATTTCATTATAATCGTTCTCGAACTCGAGAAACAAAGTAGCCAGTTTTTCAAATTTCCTTAAAATCTCAGATTCCATTTTGTAAATTGTTTTATTGGTAACGCCAACAAAATTTCAACGTGAAAAGAAAATCGGTAACCAACAAATTGCTACAAAATTATTACCAAAAATCCGAATGAATTTCACTATTGATTGGTTTTTAAGATGGTTTTCAACACCAAAAAGATTATTTGTGAATAGTCCTAATAAATCGATTTGCTTCGGAAAGATTTTGCACAAAAATGTCTCGAAAAAAATATTTTCGTAATTCGAATACTACTAAACAAAAACATAAACAGCCAACAAACTAATATACTTTTTATACCCTTCACTTTCGTGAGAAGGGTATATATAAGTTTGTCATTCCGTTTGTAATTTCTATAATATAATTTTCCGACCCTATAAAGTATATATATTCTTGATCCTTATAGATAGCGGAGTCGATTAAGCCATGTCCGTCTGTCTGTCTGTCCGTCTGTCTGTCTGCCTGTTGAAATCAGTTTTTAGAGGACCCCAGATATCGGCGATGTCTGAATCTTCAATAATTCTATTAGACATGCTTTCGAGAAGATCGCTATTTAAAATCAGCAAAATCGGTCGGTAAATAACGGAGATATGAGCAAAAATCCGAGACAACCTTTCATCAAAAAATTGTTAAAAAAGCAACAAAAACACTGTACATAGAAAAAGATGTACACGTGTGTGTGTAGATGTATTTGGTTTTATTCAGCTGTGTATTTTTTTTGTATGTTTGGAATTCAAACATACAAAGTATACACAGCAAAAAAATATGATTTACATTTTTTTTGAAATAAAATAATTTTCGCTTTTGTTTTGCAAATTTATTTTTTGATGAATAGAAAAAAGTATTTAAAACGTTTTCAATTATATGAGAGTAGATTGTAAGTTATTGTACAATAATTTTTATGCGAATAATGTAAGTTTGAAATTTAAAACTAACACAAATTTTTTCCAAGTGCTTTTTAAAACAATTTTTTTTACGATAAACAAAAACAAAATCTACGTCTCGTCAATGTTTACCAGCAATGAATCAGAGGTCGAAGTCGACCGGCTTCGAGTCGGAGCTTAGCCGCCGAACTATATTTAGTTGCTTGAGCCGCCGCCGAAACATTCGGATTAAATCGACTCAAATTTTTTTAATGTTTTTATTAACTAGACTGTAAGATCAATTATGTTTAAAATACACTATGGTGAAAGGTATATAAGATTCGGCACAGCCGAATATAGCACTCTTACTTGTTTAAAAATGAGATTGTACCGAGAAAAATAAATTACATAATATAAGCGACTCTATTGTCGATGTACTGTTTCACAAGTGTCTATTTTAAGACAATATTTTGGTAGACCAACTTTTAAATTAAGAAACAATTCAAAATAATGTTCTATATGAACTCACTTGACTCTTGTTCAGAACTGAAGAAGAGAACTGGATACAATAACGTACCTCAAATTTACGGCAATATCCAGATAAACAATTTAAAAAAAGCCTAGGTTTAGTTAGTTACACATAGATACTTCACTCTCCATATTTTCAGTACAAACTATTCCAATTAATTTTCAAAAATTGGCCACACAACTATAGTAGCCTGCAACTTAATTACTGCCATCAAATATCGAGGGACTATATTCAATAGTCTCCATCTAAAATAACACAAGTTTTCAGAAGAGCAAAAAAAATTGTTTAATTCGCTAGTTCGTTAAGATTTTTGAGTTTTTTCTTCTACAATATTTTTACGACTATATTCGAATAGTTATATAAAAAAAATTTAAAATTTTATAATATTATATTAAAATAATTCACAAATTTATATCAGATAGAGCTTTTTGCCTACGATTTTTTTTCATAACCAACAAAAAATTTTATAATCATTTAAAAAATAATGTAAACAAATGAAAATGTGTGTATATAAAATAAAACAAAAAAGTCAATATACCAGCTGTCAAAAGTATAGAATAGTGCACTCTGATTGATCATATATGAGATCTAGTTGCTCTGATAAACAAGGCTACCACTTAACAAGAGCGTTAGTGTCTTTGCTAATTTTTAGCTATTTCCGCAACGAAGTTGGCAAAGCGTCCATGTAACACAGTCGATTCACACACCTTTATGTGTAATTGTAACTAAATTTTAGCAAATTTCAACACCTTTGTGATAATAGTGCAATATTGTAAATTTTCACTATCAAATTCACGCACCTTTCTGATAATACAGTACAATTATAATTGATTTAATGGACTGTATAACAAATGTATTATAAGACTGTATTATCATTAAGCAACTTAAATTTTACAGAACAATTCAAGGGTCTTCAAACTGTATGATTGAAGTTTCTTTTAGCTTTTGTTATGTTACCAACAAAATGTTACAAGAACAAACGTAAAAGAAATGGAAAAGTGTCACCTCCAGGTGATTTTTCCAAAAAGGCCAATAATCCACCAATCGATCCTGCTCGAAGGACCAATGTTGAGCTGCCAAATTGCCCTCAGGTTAGCCAAATACCTTTTACTTGGTGCTGGTGAAGAAAGCAAAAAAAAAAAAAAAAACAGGAGTATGGTTTAGGTTTTTAACCATATAAAAACAACAATTTTATTTTATTTTTTCTATTGTTTCAATCAGAGTTTAAATATTAGTAAATGCTTTTATATTTTTATTTTTGACTTTGCAATAAATATGCATTTACCTCATATTTAAAAATATGCATATTTAAAAAATAGTTCTGTTCAAAATATTTATAGTATTTTTGCTAAAAATATTTACCCATACAAGCTATTGCATATTACAGCTTACAGACAAATATAAAATGTTTTCACATACAATATATTACGCAGCAACTCGCTAACATATTTATAATACCCACATATATTTCATATGACTTGCCTATAATATTAAAATATTTTCCTACACAAATTATTCGAAGTCAACAACATTGAAGCCATGCAAGCAGTAATATACGAACATGAAATGTACGCAACAGAGCATATACAGTGAATCAATTAAGTAATTTGCCTATGTAAAATTTTATAAATTTTAAGAAAAAACTTTATCTGAACAATTATTTTAGCAAAATAAAGCAATTTGTTTGTTGTATTTTTTAAAGAATATCTTATATTTTAATTTTCTACTATAAAAAGTAAAATCGTTATATTAAT
Source organism: Lucilia cuprina (assembly GCF_022045245.1). Taxonomy (NCBI): domain Eukaryota; kingdom Metazoa; phylum Arthropoda; class Insecta; order Diptera; family Calliphoridae; genus Lucilia; species Lucilia cuprina. The sequence continues at coordinate 24,409,309 of NC_060954.1, forward strand.
TAAGATTTTTGATAAAATGTGAACGTATTGTTAATTTTATGGGCCAATAAAGTATTTTGCTTTTTTTAGGTTTTTTGTTCATTTTTTTAATATTGCTGCATTATTTTATAAAACTTAATATTTTTATTACTCCTATATATAAGAATAACAGTTTTTAGATATTTTAGTAGTGGAACGACTAAATTTTGACATTTCTTAACCGGTTTATTATCTTATATACCTATCAGAAATTATCAATATTTGACTTAACATGAAATCTATCGTTTCTTTTATTAAATTTCGAAAATAATAAGTAATTTTGAATTGGATACATGATATATTAGATAATCAATGGATTTGGACCTAGAAAAAATGTTTTGTGAGGTATAAATATATATATATTATAACAAAAACAATCCGGGTTTTTGGTCATTTTGTATTGATAAACAAAAACTACATTACGGAAACTCCATCTATTTGGGGAGTATTGTGTAAATTTTATTTAGAATTGTATAATATTGATTCTTATTCAATAAATCTATTACTAAGTACCATCCTAGCCACTCTAAGTATGGGGACATCACCATATACCACTATAGAACTATTAAATGCTAAAATCTTGATTTTCAACCTCATATTTTAAATACTTTATTTTATGAATAAGATACAGTAGGCATATTAGGATCTGGATAGCTATGCTTGATTTGGTTTCTAAATATATATAAATTTATGTATTAAGTAGGTGAAAAATATTGCTTTTGTTGACGTTACGGTATGATAACCACCTCTATTTTAAAATATCTAAATTAGATATTTTTCCTGTACTACACGACAGTTCACTTTACATTGGTTCCAAGCAATCTAAGGTCTGTTTAGAGGTCTAAATTTAAACATAGTGTTCCTCCTAGTTCGCATATAGATTTTTAAAAGGATAAATCAGGAGTCCAATAGTTTTCCTTGGATACAAGTCGCCTCTCTTTGGCAGTTAAAGTTTTTGAAAGAGCACTCAGTGCGTTTTTTCTAATAATTCTTTGGTTCATTTCATCTATTACTCTATTTTAAATTTTTTAATGTTTTTGATTAAACATTTCATAATTATATTCTATTAATTTACACTTGTTCTAGAAATCTAAACTAATTTTTTGTATCGAAATTGCCTCATTATTATCCTTTAACATTTTAAGGCAAATAACATCACATTTTCACCCAATCAGGATATGATTTCTGCAAATCGATATTGAAAAATATTTAACACTCTTCCTATTAACAATAAAACAATAAATTCCAAAAATAATTAAAAAATAATTTGAAAACCCCAATGAAATTAACCGGAATTCTCAATATGCAAAATACTTTATTGACATGCAAATTCTGATGAAAAATTATAAAAAGCAACAACAAATGCACCAAAATTTGTATATTAATATTTTTTTTCTAATTTTTCCCATTTTTAATTGGAAAACCACAAAGGGATCATAACATGGACCCAAGTGTGCCCCTAATGCGAACTGCAAGGGACAGCCTGCAAACCTAACCTAATTGGAAAACATATATTTACTTTTTATCTGTTTTTTCGAATTTTATTTATGAACAAAAAACAAAATTCTCTTAAAAAAGGTAGGCAAAAAACTTAGTTGATTCACTGTTGCGACTATCGGGTTACAATATTTTTACTTTCAAACTTAAATATTATTTACTATAGGAAATGACTTATGGTCTAAAATTTAACATTTCATGTTGAACTTGAAAAATTATAAAATGTGAAAAATGTATGCAAGATATCATGTGTAACTAGCTGATTGTACCCGGCGTTGCCCGGGTTTTCCAAATCAAAAAAAAAACAGATTAAATATGAATTGCAATATAAATTTTTATTAAAAAACTCTATTTTTAGTTATCATCTCGATTTTAAAACACTTCTATAAACCACGTTCAATGTTTTTCCGTTTGGAGTAAATATATACAAATTTCGACCACGTGAGCATGCAACGTACAATTGGCCATGTGAAAAACATGGTGTCTCTAAGTGTAACCCCGCAAATTTTAATGTTTGGCCTTGAGACTAATTTACGGTAATTGCAAATGCCAATTTAACCGGAAATTGTATCCGTTTAAAGTCAAATGGCAATTCTGTTGGTTTGATAGGTATACGTGGATTAAAAGCATTTTCTCCCTTTGCTGAGCCTGTTAATATAGTTGCCCCAATGAGATTAGGGCTAAGGTGAGTTTTTCTTAACCTCGTTCCATTACATAGCTTTGGTGCATTGAGATTTCTCATAAGAATTATTGGAACACCAACTTTGAGCTCCAATTTATGGGATGGAACTCCTGACATCTCGATTGAGTTGAGAAATTCGGGTGGATATGTTGTACATTGTCCATCATCAACGACGGTATCAATGGACTTATAAATTTCTTTTCGCCAGAAATTATACACAAAATTTTATGATTAATGTGATCCACTATATTATTTGTCGGTGCTAACAATGCTCTTTCACATAACCAAGCATCATTACATAAGTTATCATTAATAGCTGGATACATTTTAGAAATAAGTTCTTCTTCAGAAGATACCAAATTGCAAAACGTTGGCTTAAATAAAATTTCACCATTGACGTCATTAACAACTTCTCCATTTCCGATTTTGAGTAACTCCTCTACGTATGTACCGGAAGCTGTGTCATTAAACAGTTGAACTCTCATATTGGTGGTTAGGCTTAATTTTTCAATTTCATTCCAAAGATATGAAGATTTCAAGCAAGCATTTATTTCATCGGCCGGTGTGCCTCTTGAAACAACTGGCAATGTTTGACGAAAATCTCCCGCAAGAAGAACAACCAAACCACCCATGGGCGTTTGACTACTACGTATGTCTTGCAAACTTCTATTTATTGCCTCAAGTGCATGTTTATGTGCCATTGTACACTCGTCCCACACCAGCAATTTGCATTTTGCAGTAAAGCGCCTAGATTGCTATTTTTACTTATATTGCAAGTAGCAGATTCAGCTTGTTCCAACTTTACCGGTAATTTGAAAACTGAGTGTGCAGTTCTGCCACCACTGAGAAGAGTTGCCGCAATGCCTGAAGAAGCAACAACAATAGCGATGTTGGAGTCTTTTCGGATTTTAGCTAACAAAATATTTAAGAGGAAAGTTTTGCCTGTCCCACCTGGAGCATCCAAAAAGAATATACCGCCATTATCCCTATCTATTTGTGCCAATAATTTCTCAGAACTTCTTTTTGTTCAGGCAATAATTTGGGCATTTTTTCCGCAATTTCAGCATTAATAGCGTCAATATCGTAACTAAATTCTCTTGAAAGTACATTAGATACATTTTGCATTCTGACTGGTCGCGGGATTCCAAATTCCCTTAAATCTTTACCCACCATCAGTATTATTTTGTCCTCAATTAAAATTAGAGACTCGTTGTAAACATCATCATCAAATGTAGCATAGTTATTATTAATTTGTCTTCTACGGAGAATATCTTCCCTTAGTTTACATGCATTGCCAAATCCCATTGATTGTCATTTTCCATTAACCCTAGTACTTCACAGGCTTCACGAAATGTTTCGCATTATCGACCATTAATTATTTTTAGATCTCTAAAACATGTTGGTCCCCTGATAATATTGAGAAGCATTCTTAAGCAATAGCACTCTAAATTTGTTACATGTATAGTATATACACGTCCAAGGACATCATCTGCCTTTATGCCATGCCAGTTGCTTACTGAAGTACCAATTTTACGACGCTTCCATTCTTTAGATGACGTATTCCAAGTATAATAACGCGGAACTTCGGGATATGAAAGTGTTTTTGCAAAAGGATCAACTCGACATTAATCAAAGAATGACATTAACGTTGTTTTTGGCGGACTGGTTACTCTTTGTTGGAAGTTTTGTTCAGTGAAATACACTCTTTAACCATTTTCCAAATGTACAGCTAAATGTGTAACACTTGGGTATCTTTCATGTAGAGCAAAACTAAATAGGCGCCACACTGCCTCATTACTACTAATATAGAATCCCGATTGATACGATAAGACTTCATTTCTATTATCTGCGTTTCGGCGTTCTTGTTGAATGTCAAAAATAGCTTGATCGCTTCCTTTGTTTATATACTTGCATATATATTTTATGGCCTGTACAGAACTACAAAATTCGACGTTAATATGGGCATTAAACGTTTTGGACAACAACGGGGAATACGGAACAACCCAAGTGTTGTTAACAACTATATTCTGTTGACCACCACGAATATTAATAGTTGTTGTATGACCACCATCGTCAACTGTTCTACGTCTGTACAATGGATACCCCTTGTCGTTATGTTGCGTTTCTTTTACAAATGCTCTGTGATATTTCTTTGTGCATTTTCCATTTTTCATACAGGGTGATGTTGGATTAAGACTACCACATGGTCCATGTATCATATTTTTCACCACAATATCATACAGACCTTTATCCATCTCAGGGTTAGGTATTTCTGCTGAAATTATAGCGTTTATTTGGTTTGGCCTAATTTTAACTTTTAGCCAAAGTAAGAAATGAACATGTGGTAAACCTCTTTTTTGCCATTCAATTGAGTACATGAAGCACTAGTGATCTCCAAAAAGGTTTCCTTTTGTGAGAATGGCAACAAATTTTTGAACTGTTAGACGGAAAATGTGTGCAATCAAATCATGCCTATCTGAACATTTTTGTCCTGGTATTAACGCTTCACTAAATTCCTTCTATCCCGGATTACATGTAAATGTTAAAATAGATCTGGTCTTCCATATGATCGAACATAATCAAATGCGTCTTGGGTATATTGGTGTAAATAGTGAGGGCTGTTAATAAATGACGATGGTAATATTGTTAACTGTCCTATATCGTTCGCGCTAACATTGCCATCATTACTGACAGCATCTTGCATATGAATCGGAGTCGCTCGCTCTCAGCTTTGACATACATGTCTACAAAAAATTGGTGTATTGCAAAAGTAGGAGAAAAGCCTGGAAGCGAAACATCTTTATCTGCCCCAAAGGAAGTCATTTGGAAGGAACAGTTATATTTGCGAACGTTTTTTAAAAAATATTTGGAGTATTAGTATCGTTAAGAAGGAGTGATCTTAAAGTTGGGGGAGGTTCTTGCAAAACAGGAAGTGAAATTTTGCCTGAAATGTGTTATTGGAATAATGGATAGTAAAATGTGTATGAAATGAAATTGTGCCATGCAGTTAATTATTAGTCTTTAGTCGTATTGAGAAATTGTTATTGGTAGGAAATATTGTTTACTAACTAAGTTTGTTACGAATACAGTGATGAAGGCAATGAAACTTTAGTTATGGTAATATACATTAGATTAATTTCGCGTCGCTTAAGAATAAAAAATATGTTTTTTTTTAAATCAATATTATCAAATGTATCGAAAGAGTAACAAATAGCAGGGAAAATAATATATATCAAGAAAAATATAAAAAAGAAATTAAAATAATCCTATTTATATACTTTTATGAGAATGAATTTAATTACATACTTCTAATTTTATTTGCCTAAAAAGAGAATTCTTAAACCTTCGTTAAAGTGATATTCGTTATACCAGGAATTTTCTGTGTAGATATATTTTAATGAAATATAAAAGAATTCAATATTAACTTGATAAAAATTATTTTTGAAATAAACATTAATTTTATTAATATGCAAAACGAAATTTGAGAATAATGATACGTTTTTGTTCGAAAGACTAACTTGCCAAAATTTGTTTACAAAAATGAACCAATAATTAATAGAAAATAAGGCATTATTGTTGTACTTTCCAAAAATATGTTGTTATTTATATTAAAAGTCACAAAGTTTTCTTTACTTTTTAAAAATTAGAACATTTTTAAAAATATTATACACTTAAAATACACTTTTTCACATTAAATACAACAAATTACTCAGAAAATTGTACAAAAGCAAGCGTTAAAATGATAACAAATATGGCAACATAAACATTTTTGACAAGTAAGTCCACAAATAGCAAGTTTAAAAAAATAGTCAGCTGTTCAAATGAGTCTACTTTATAAATTTAATTTGTAACTATCTATCTATCTATCTATCTATCTATCTATCTATCTATCTATCTATCTATCTATCTATCTATCTATCTATCTATCTATCTATCTATCTATCTATCTATCTATCTATCTATCTATCTATCTATCTATCTATCTATCTATCTATCTATCTATCTATCTATCTATCTATCTATCTATCTATCTATCTATCTATCTATCTATCTATCTATCTATCTATCTATCTATCCAAAGTAAATTAATAAAGTAGCGACACGAGTTGTTGTACAACAAACGTCTACAAAAACCTCAGGCAATTTGTTTTTGTTCGAAAGACTAACTTGCCAAAATTTGTTTACAAAAATGAACCAATAATTAATAGAAAATAAGGCATTATTGTTGTACTTTCCAAAAATATGTTGTTATTTATATTAAAAGTCACAAAGTTTTCTTTATTTTTTTTAAAATTAGAACATTTTTAAAAATATTATACACTTAAAATACGCTTTTTCACATTAAATACAACAAATTACTCAGAAAATTGTACAAAAGCAAGCGTTAAAATGAAAACAAATATGGCAACATAAACATTTTTGACAAGTAAGTCCACAAATAGCAAGTTTAAAAAAATAGTCAGCTGTTCAAATGAGTCTACTTTATAAATTTAATTTGTAACTATCTATCTATCTATCTATCTATCTATCTATCTATCTATCTATCTATCTATCTATCTATCTATCTATCTATCTATCTATCTATCTATCTATCTATCTATCTATCTATCTATCTATCTATCTATCTATCTATGTATCTATCTATCTATCTATCTATCTATCTATCTATCTATCTATCTATCTATCTCTATCTATCTATCTATCTATCTATCTATCTATCTATCTATCTATCTATCTATCTATCTATCTATCTATCTATCTATCTATCTATCTATCTATCTATCTATCTATCTATCCATCTATCTATCTATCTATCTATCTATCTATCTATCTATCTACATATGCCATTGCCAACCTTTTGAATTTACATGAGAGAGACTAAATAATAATGATATTTCTTTCCTCTTCTCTCCACCACCAATTCAAGTAAAGCAAAAAAAGGATCTGGCGTAAAACATCGTTAAGGAATGTGCGTAAAATGATAAAGAAAGAGAAGTACTTCTGCAGGTCATTTTTATGACGAATGTGTTTTTGTATCACACGTATATATCTACATATCTTCTTCCCACCACAAATTCAAAGGTAAAGCAAAACAAGTATGAATGTATAGTCTGGCGTAGCCGACCATATGATATCCTACACCAGGGCAGTATGTATGTTAAAAATGGGGATTATTTAAAAAATAAAGCATTTGAGTTGTTTTTTAACTTTATTTCGGAATATTTTTACTTTTTTGTTCGCAAAAAAGAGATTTTTTTAAGAGGGATCAAAGGGGAGCTGGGCAAAATAAATATTCTGAAATAAAGTTAAAGTACGGTTGTATGGGGGCTAGTCGAAATAATGGACCGATTTTAACCATTTTCAATTGGCCAAAAGAAGCGTGTGTGCCAAATTTCATCCAATTATCTTGAAAATTGCGGCATGTACCTTGCGCACAAGGTTTACATGGACAGCCAGCCAGCCAGCCAGCCAGACGGACGGACAGACATAGCTTAATAGACTCAGAAAATGTTTCTTAGCCGATTGGTATACTTTAAGGTGGGTATAGGACGAATATTTTTGTATGTTACAAACATCAGCAGTGTGTAGGAAAATATTTTAATATTATATGCAAGCCATATGAAATATGTATATGTGGGTATTATAAATATGTTAGCGAGTTGCTGCGTAATATATTGTATGTGAAACATTTTATATTTGTCTGTAAGCTGTAATATGCAATAGCTTGTATGGAAAAATATTTTTAGCAAAAATACTAGAAATATTTCGAATGGGAGCAATTAAATATCAAAAATCTCCCAAGCAATATTTTTTTGATATCGCAATGTTAATATTTAAAAGTAAAATCGGCAATAAACAATAAAAATATTTAAATTAATATTTTTTTGATTTTGTAAAGTATTTTTTGTTGCCAAATTGTTGTATTTATTTCTGTAAGAGGATTTTCATCCTACGCAATACGTTTAGGATATCGTTATGTTATCGCATAGATGATATTGTAGCAATAAAAATATTTTTTTCAAACTATTTTCAAAATAAGAAAAAAACTAATTTTTTAAATAAATCTTACTACAATAAGTTAATACGCGATAAATCAAGGCAACATCATTACAATGGTAATTATGCTTGGAAAAATGTAAGTTTAACTTTATTTTCACATAAAAAATGGATAGTCATGATGTTTTGGTTTTCAGAGTACTTAAAAGAAATCAGTATTAAAAGAATCTTCCTGTGGGTAAAACAAAATTGTGCTGGGGAAACGTTAATTTGGCATATTTATATTAATATATTTTCCATATTGTAATATTTTATTGCTAACACTAATAAATGTGTATTCAAATTGCCAATTTTTTAATTTCTTATACTTTTCTTCATAAAGATAATAGGAGAATATCTCCAATATATCTTCCAGACGATTATCTGAAGATATCTTCTTATTTTCACCATGCTGATTATCTAACAATGTCTCTTTTTTGTCTTCTAGGAGTATTGCTATCGTATTGCTTAGAAGTATCCCCTTTCACAGTGGGGCAGAATGGAAATTTTTTGGAAATAAATCTGGCATTTCTTAACGGCTGATCCGATCGGGATAAAATTTGGCGTGAGCGTAGCCAAGGAGTATTCGAGTGTAAGTTTTGAAGATGAACCCCGCAGATGCCCCAGGAACGGAGCTGTGGCTGCTCAAAGTAGGGTACCTACGACATGTAAAATTTTTAAACTCGTGCCATTTTTTTGTTTTTCACCCAAATACAAAGATTTTTATATTTTCTGAAAGCGCTCGACATACTACATATCTCTTATAATATCCGAGTTATAGGCATTTAAAAATTTAGTGATACAAAATTAACCATACCTTGGTCCGCCTTTTTTTGAATACCGGGCGTAATTTTGGACCAAATGGACTCAATTTTTTCTTGTTAGTTAGACAACAAAAAATTTCAGATCAATATCGTTTGTAGATCCAAAAATATACGTTTTTTAATTTAAAAATTCAAAAAATTTTAGATTTTTGCCGTTTTTTTGCCCAAAATGTGTCTTAACTCTTTTATTAATAAAATAAAATTTTCTTTAAGAACATATAACAATTTTATAGTTTTCTAAAAGGTATCTTTACGCAGAACGCTTTGGCGTAAAAAACTTGTCCTATTTTTTGAAAATGTTGCCACTCTGTCCTTCCGAATATGACCTATTTTTTTATCAAAACTTCAACTTTGTGCGACATGTTCTAAAATCCCAAAGCTGGGATCAGAAAACTGAAAGTAGTTTTGGATACCTCAATATGTTTTCTATTTACTCCAAAAGTATTTTCCCAGCCCTGAAAGAAATGTGGACCCTATGGGCAAAAATGTAAAAAATCCCATTTTTGGGAATTGCGGGATGCCCTTTGACCTTTTCATTTTTTTTTGCATTTTCTTATTTGAAATGACAAATTTAACAAGCGTTGAAGATTTCATTGAGTTTTGTTCATAAATAAAGATCTTGTCATATATTACCTATTTGTTAAATTTCTAAAACTATGATTTATATCAACATTTTAATAGGGTCGCAGATAGCTACAACAATTTAGTCCATATTTATCCCTTAATATCTTTTTTAGATATGGAAATTCTCGATCCTTTACAAAAAATTTCAAGCCAATATCTCAATTACATTCAAAAATATGTTCATTTAAACCTGTATCCTTTAATTTCATATTTTTCA
>NC_060954.1:24419306-24424846 GCF_022045245.1 Lucilia cuprina
ACATACATACATACATACATACATACATACATACATACATACATACATACATACATACATACATACATACATACATACATACATACATACATACATACATACATACCTGAGTTATTTGCACAAGTTTTTATCAAAAAATTAAAGAATAAAAAGTCGACACGGGCAGCGGTTGAACTCACAACCATCGATCTGTCCCGGTTGCCTGTAGAGTCTAGCTTCAAATAATGATCTTTGTTTCTGTTTGCCTAAGAATAGGCATTTGCTAACGTGTGATAAAAAATGAAACAAATTGAAAGTAAGAACTGAAAAAAGTAACTGTTTTATTTCTATACTTTATTTATAAAGGAAGTCATTATAAAATATTTTGTCGACTTTACTTACAAAGTGATGCATTAAGAAGTTGTTATTAGTACTTCTCATAAGTGGAGCATAGAGTAAGCAGTCGCGCTAGGATTAATGGTAGCTGATTAAGAACCCGGGTTCGAATCCCAGCTGGAGAGAACAATTTTTTTAGTTTTTTATTTCCCACATATTAACGATGAAATACAAATAGGCAATTGGGAAATAGTAACTGTTTTATTTGTTTTTTTTTTAAATTATAACAAAAGCTTTGTACGGGAAAAAATGACAACGAGCTTGACCAGGGCTCGAACCAACGATCTCTCAGTTCGGATTTTTAGTCCGCTGACATACCCGCAACACTGCCGATCAGCTATTTTATCCTTTGCCAACTAAAAATGTATATTTATACTTTCATTCAAATCTAACACATGTTATCGTTAATTTTCCATTATCGTTATTCCAAATAATTATAAGAAGTCAAATGAATAATTAAAATCATACTTGGGAGTATTAAAGCTTAATTGTCAATTTAATTTGCATTACACTAAAATATACTAAAATGTTTTAAATAAATTAAATCATTCACTTTTACTATTATTAATTTGTTAAACTTAGGGAATCTATTTTTTAGTTTTTGAATTTGTATGCAAATTATGTATTTGACAATGTTATCTATTAATTAAAACATATATACAAATTTAATTTCATTTAATTGTTAAATTTCTTACGTTACGATTTTTACCAATTTATATATTGAAAATTCCCGTACATGTTTAAAATTGTCGTATGCTAATAAAAATTTTGTTAAATTAATAATATAATTTCTTGATAACTTTAAATAAAAGCGGTTTAAAAAGTTTTTAAAGTGAAAATACTTATAAGTGGTTTTAAAAGTGAAATTAGAATGCCTAGAAGAAAAAAATCAAACCTCACAAAAGTAACTAAATGTGCCATTGCAATGCGAAATCTTAGGAGTTTAGAAACATCCCAACAAACACAAGAGCGACTTTCAAGTCAATCTGATCGTCAACAATTGTATAGAGCTGCCGAAACATCAGCTCAAGTTGAAGCTCGCAGAAATGCAGAGCTACGTCGTCAGCATTTGTCAAGGGCTGCTGAAACCGATGAAGCACGTAGTAATCGGTTATCACAGAATGCCCAAAGACAATCCGCAGCAAGGAATATTGAAACTTCCGAAGAAACCAACGATCGACCCTCTCAGCAAGCCAAACGACAAGAGTCAATAAGACGTTCTGAAACTCCTGATGAAACCGAGAACCGACTTTCTCAACAGGCGCAACGTCAGGCGGCATTACGCGCTTCAGAAAGTCTCGACGAAGCTGATAATCGACTCTTCGAACAGGCGCAACGTCAGGCGGCATTACGTGCTTCGGAAACTCCCCACGAAGCTTACAATAGGCTCTCCCAACAGGCGCAACGTCAGGCAGTATTAAGAAGCCTTGAAATAAGTGATGAAGCAAATTTACGGCGAATGCGTGTAGCTGAGAGTATGGAGACACGGCGACGTAATTTTAAAAGACTAAGTTGGTTAGCTTTTAATTGCGCTGCTTTTGAATACGATAGCACTCTTGATTACAAAAATCATAATCAAATTCAAATAGGCCTAATGGGAGAACAATGCTCATACTGTTCAGCATTAAAATGGAAATGTGAAACACCAGGTTTATGCTGCAATTCAGGTAAATTAAAAAAAAACAATCACAAAGACCAAAGTTATATAGTTTAGATGAATGTATGTATATTAAAATTTAGAATATTACTATATCTAAAAAAAGATCATGTGTATCATATTTTCTCAATAATAACACCTTTAGATTAACATTAGTAATACCATAAACGTCTAAGAAACTGTAAAATATTCGAAAAATATATTATGTTAGAAAGAATGACAAATTTTGAATAAAAGCACAAATAATATATTTCAAACATTCTTACCAAATACGTATACTATATTAAGAAAATCATACATAAGTCAGTTTTCGAAATGAATAACAAAAAAAGCATAGTTATTGTTAAAATAAAATTGGCAGTATGTTTTAATATGTATGTATATAGCACAATTTTCTACTTGCAAAAACTCCTAACAATTTGTAAAAACCTTTTTATCACAAATAGATAAACCTACTTTGAAGAAAATGTTTAAATTGCAAAGTTTTTTTTATTAATAAAAGAACTAATATTTTTAATTCGACTTGAAATGAAGATTGTAGTAAACACAACATAAAATCTATAAATATTATACATAATTATAGGAAAAACAAGTTATAAAAGGAACATGTAGTAAGCAGCTACACTAAGCTTTGCAGGAAACATTTGAGTGTCCAGGTTCAAATCTCATCTGAGAAAATCTTTTTATTTTTTCTTACCTATACATACAAATCGTTTGCATAAAATTAAGACGATTTTTAAAAACATTTTTATTACATAACATAAATAAATTTCATTTTTACTGATTCAATAACGTTTTTTTAGAGTTTTCTTTTTATGTCTGTAAATCGAACACAACAAAAAAATGTTGCCATGCCCATCATTCGCATACAACAATTCAGTCAAATTTTGGTTTGAGTTCAATATACATACAAATTTTTATACAAAATTGTTATAAGTAGATTCAATAAGTTTGTGCAATAATATCCTTAAATTCAATAAAACACGTATCCATATCAGTAAATGTATTTGTTTTAATGTCAGTTTAAATTTAAATAACTTTCTTTATTTATTGTTTTCGAAAAATAATAGTGACTATTGTAGAAGCTGCTGACATTATACTCATACAAAGTTACAACATCGATTGTGAATTGAACAAGTATATTTTTATTAAGAAAAGTCTAGAAATGTTATCAATGAACAATTTACAGAACTGAGTACTTGATTTTACGAATTTCGTGATACAGTTTTACTTATTTAAAAAATTTTTGATCGAGAGGATATTGCACAAATAGAAAAAATAATTAAACAATAAAAATTAGGTTTTTATATTAGAAAAACAAAATTTTTTTTTTCAATTATAAAAATTAATATTATCAGCATAAAATGTTGAAATGGCTATAATTAAAGAGGAATGGAAATCTTGCACAACAACTATGAAACCGTATGGTAAGTTTATTGCACATCATAACAATGTAAGATAACTCTATATGTGAGGTAGGGTGTTGAAAAAGATTCGTTTCAACAAAACATTATTTTGATTTGACACATTTTTTATTAAATTTGTTAATCTTGCTTTAGTTATTTTTTTCTTTATAAATTTCGGGAATAAAAACTTCATAGACATTGCATATTATATTAAAAAATGCAAGAACTATGAAATTAATGCTTTCTTTCGTGTAGTACATTTTTCCAATATATTAATCTTCTTGATATATCGATTTAAAATAAAAATTGTAAGTCCTAAAGATGTGAGTCAGATTTTAACTAATTTTTTTTTTTTGTAAATATGTATCGTTATTTCCAATTTTTGTTTTAAAATAAAAATTGTAAGTCGAAAAGATGTGAGTTAGATTTTGACTAAAGTTTTTTTAAGTATGTATCATTATTCTCAAATTTCGCTTTGCATATTAATAAAATTAATGTTTATTTCAAAAATAATTTTTATCAAGTTAATATTGAATTCTTTTATATTTCATTAAAATATATCTACACAGAAAAATCCTGGTATAACGAAGATCACTTTAACGCAGGTTTAAGACTTCTCTTTTTAGGCAAATAAAATTAGAAATATGTAATTAAATTCATTCTCATAAAAGTATATAAATAGGATTTTTTTAATTTCTTTATGATATTTTTCTTGATATATATTATTTTCCCTGCTATTTGTTACTCTTTCGATACATATTTGTGATAATATTGATTTAAAAAAAACATATTTTTTATTCTTAAGCGACGCGAAATTAATCTAATGTATATTACCTTAACTAAAGATTCATTGCTTTCATCACTGTATTCGTAACAAACTTAGTTAGTAAACAAGATTTCCTACCAATAACAATTTCTCAATACGACTTAAGACTAATAATTAACTGCATGTCACAATTTCATTTCATACACATTTTACTATCCATTATTCCAATAACACATTTCAGGCAAAATTTCATTTCCTGTTTTGCAGGAACCTCCCCCAACTTTAAGATCACTCCTTCTTAACGATACTAATGACTCCAAACATTTTTTAAAAAACGTTCGCAAATATAACTCTTCCTTCCAAATGACTTCCTTTGGGGCAAATAAAGATGTTTCGCTTCCAGGCTTTTCTCCTACTTTTGCAATACAGGGACAGATTTATCATAGAATCGGATCAATTTTTCCTGTAGAGAATAAACAAGCTACATTTATGCAAATTCATTTTATGGACAACGAAGACGCGCAAGCAGAACGAAGATGTCAGGTTATACAAAGTTTACAAAGAAACATTGTAGATGGTCGTCAAAGTCTGCTTCACGAGCATAATCAATTGATAAGATCTTTTAAAACTGCTGCCCAATGAAAATTATAAAATTGTCATTCACTCGGATCGAACTCCACGCGATATTGTCCTACAAGCAAGAAGTGGAAATTTGTCAAGAGTATTTGATACACATCCGTTTTATGTAGTGCATCATAAAACGTGATTTTGTATCCTGTGATTTTTTGGGCGGGCCAAGAAGGATACCATTTTCAAATTCCACAAGTAAATGCCGTAACAAGAGCTCCTGTTTCAAACAAAAAAGTTTCATGCGTAGATTTCTATGCATTTCATATGATGGTGCGCCGTAATAATTTTAATTTGTTGCTTCGATGTAATCAACTTTTGCACCAATTTTTTGTAGACATGTATGTCAAAGCTGAGAGTGAGCGACTCCGATTCATATTGCATAATCAGCGAAAGCTCCGATCTGAATCATATATTCAAATGCAAGATGCTGTCAGTAATGATGGCAATGTTAGCGCGAACGAATAGGCATGATTTAATTGCACGCACTTTCCGTCTAAAAGTTCAAAAATTTGTTGCCATTCTCACAAAAGGAAACATTTTTGGAGATCATGTACTCAATTGAATGGCAAAAAAGAGGTTTACAACATGTTCATTTGTTACTTTGGCTAAAAGTTAAAATTAGGCCAAACCAAATAGACGCTATAATTTCAGCAGAAATACCTAACCCTGAGATGGATAAAGGTCTGTATGATATTGTGGTGAAAAA
>NC_060954.1:24424946-24425997 GCF_022045245.1 Lucilia cuprina
GTATCACGAAATTCGTAAAATCAAGTACTCAGTTCTGTAAATTGTTCATTGATAACATTTCTAGACTTTTCTTAATAAAAATATACTTGTTCAATTCACAATCGATGTTGTAACGTTGTATGAGTATAATGTCAGCAGCTTCTACAATAGTCATAACAATGTTGTTGGTATTTTTTATGCGAAATCTCTATACAACTCCTACGACATTTTTTCATATGTTTTGATTATTTTTTTCTCTTTGAAAACACAAACGATTGACTTGCCGCAAAATTCGGATCACAATCACTGTTGCTATATTTTAGTAGCTACAACATACAACTTGATTGTGAATTAACAACTATTTTTTAAACACATTAATAAAAAACCGCAATATTTTCAAACTATTATTTTTCGAAAACAATAAATAAAGAAAGTCATTTAAATTTAAACTGACATTAAAACAAATACAGTTACTGATATGGATACGTGTTTTATTGAATTTAAGGATATTATGGCACAAACTTATTGAATCTACTTATAACAATTTTGTATAAAAATTTGTATGTATATTGAATTCAAACCAAAATTTGACTGAATTGTTGTATGCTAATGATGGGCATGGCAACATTTTTTTGTTGTGTTCTATTTACTGACATAAAAACAAAACTCTAAAAAAAACGTTATTGAATCAGTAAAAATGAAATTTATTTATGTTTTATGTTATGTAATAAAAATGTTTTTAAAAAATCGTCTTAATTTTATGCAAACGATTTGTATGTATAGGTAAGAAAAAATAAAAAGATTTTCTCAGATGAGATTTGAACCTGGACACTCAAATGTTTCCTGCGAAGCTTAGTGTAGCTGCTTACTACATGTCCCGTTTATAACTTGTTTTTCCTATAATTATGTATAATATTTATAGATTTTATGTTGTGTTTACTACAATCTTCATTTCATTACAAATTTAGCCTTTTTCTTTTTATGTGTTAATTCAGAGATAAACAAAGATTTAAATGTAGAGAGACATAATTGCATTGATAGAAAAGTCGAATTAAAAATATTAGTTCTTTTA
>NC_060954.1:24426097-24429735 GCF_022045245.1 Lucilia cuprina
CACGTAGTAATCGGTTATCACAGAATGCCCAAAGACAATCCGCAGCAAGGAATATTGAAACTTCCGAAGAAACCAACGATCGACTTTCTCAGCAAGCCAAACGACAAGCGTCAATAAGACGTTCTGAAACTCCTGATGAAGCCGAGAACCGACTTACTCAACAGGCGCAACGTCAGGCAGTATTAAGAAGCCTTGAAACTAGTGATGAAGCAAATTTACGGCGAATGCGTGTAGCTGAGAGTATGGCGACACGGCGACGTAATTTTAAAAGACTAAGTTTGATAGCTTTTAATTGCACTGCTTTTGAATACGATAGCACTCTTGATTACAAAAATCATAATCAAATTCAAATAGGCCTAATGAGAGAACAATGCTCATACTGTTCAGCATTAAAATGAAAATGTGAAACACCAGGTTTATGCTGCAATTCAGGTAAATTAAAAAAAGCAATCACAAAGACCAAAATTATATAGTTTAGATGAATGTATGTATATTAAAATTTAGAATATTACTATATCTAAAAATAGATCGTGTGTATCATATTTTCCCAATAATAACACTTTTAGATTAACATTAGTAATACCATAAACGTCTAAGAAACTGTAAAATATTCGAAAAATATATTATGTTAGAGAGAATGACAAATTTTGAATAAAAGCACAAATCATATTGTCCAATCTTGGACACAATATTTTTTTTATATTATTATTATTTTTTTTATTGAATTATTTTATTGAATTATTTTGTGAATTATAAGATTTGAATTGTTTACTTTTTATTTATATTCTTACTGTTGCCAGTTAAATTGAATTGCATTGAATTGTCATAAACTGCATTACCGTAATATTATAAATATATCATTGTTAAGTAAACACTTTTTAGTACGAAAAATTAATTGTCAAATTGTTGTAATTATTAGCTGAATTGCCATTTTGTATAAATCTTAAGCTTCCTTTATTGTAATCACGAAAATAAAACTTCACTTGCAAATCATCAATCGTTGAGTAAAGATTAAAATATCTCTCCCGCTCTTTAAACTCAATAATAAAATAAAAAAAAAACATCAAACTCTACTTCTTTGATTTGGCCCGGCAGAACAAAAGGTGAGTTTCCTTATTCCCCAAAACCCTTACTCTCTTATTAAAAGGAAAATAAATATTTTATTAATCCCCGCTTATTTCTCTTTTCTTTTTTTACCGCACGTATATAATTATAATTACTCGGACGAGAGTAATTATAATTATTTCAAACTTCTTTTAGATTGCAAAATATAAACAAATTTCCCTACAAAAATCACCGCAAGAATGAGGTAAATTACATGCTCATCAGTTTTAAAAAGCCGGACAAAACGTAAGTAAAAATCTCATTTTTTACACAAAATTCCCACTCGCGCACACACACATACATACACTCATCCAAAATATCACAAAAATCACATAAAAGCAAAAAAATTACATATCATATGTCTCTCTTTATTAAAGTGCAAAAAAATAATATTTAAAATTCAAAAACAACCCCTAAAATCTCGCTCTTGAAATACAAATTAAAAGCAAAAAATACATAAATCTCTCAAAAAAAGTGACAAAAAACATACAACAAATATTAAAAAAAAAGAAAATCTCTAAAAGAATAAATACATAAAAGTGCAAAAAATTGCAAAAAAATCCCTATAAAAAAATATATTTATGTATATATGTAAATGTGTTACAAATAAATGTGTTAGCAAAGTGAAAAAATTTGTTTCTTAAAAAGTGCATAAAAAAAAATTCGTGTCGCCATATAAAAAATTACGGGTTCTATATATTTAAAATAAAGAATAAAAAGCGCAAATTTTTACATATAATATAGCGGTTCCTTATATACATATTTAAAATTTTTTGAATAAAAAGCGCATAATTTTACATAAAGTGTACAGAAAAAATTAGCGGTTCCTATATATTTTAAAGAGCATAATTTTACATAAAAATAGCGGTGCCCTATATACTAAAAAAGCGCAATTTTTAAATATATAATCTGTGTCGCTATATTATTTTTAATACAAAAGTTAAGCGGTTTTCTTTTATAAATTTTTTTTATTAAATAACGCCATATTGAGAAAAAATTGTGACGCCATATTTTTTTAAAATAAATAAATTCGGTATTTTCTTTCAATTTTTTTAAATAAAAATTAATTTTTAAACAAAATTTTAAGTGCACATAATTACCGCAAAAATTTTTTCCCCTACCCTATACATGTTTGCATATATACATATTACAAATCTATACCTATTACAAATCTCATGTAATTATCCCGTTAAATTGTTTGTGTAAAAATATTTGTCCAAAAGAAATAAACAAACGAGAATAAAATAAAATTCCAAAAATATTTGTTGTATGGTTTTTTATGCAAGTATTTCTCACATAAAAGAAAATAAATTAAAACGAAAAATATTACACCCAAAGAAAAATTAAGTGTGCTCCTAATAATTAAAAAAAATATTACGAAAAAAAATATTAAAGTGCAATAATAAAATAAATTTATTTTTCTGCTTGTATAAATAAGAATACTTTGTGTTGTTCTCATCATTTAAATATTTTTGTTGTTGCTTAAACTGAAATAAAATTACATACAGTCCACTGCAAAGAATTATAAGCAACAACAACTTAAATAAAGAACAATAAAAATAAAAACAATATTAACAACACAAAGTTATTATTTAAAAAAGTTCACTACTCGCTAAAAAACAAAACTTAAAATAAAAAATAATAAATTTAAATAAAATTTTTCCAAAATTACTAAAAGCAGAAAAATAAATTTGTTATTATTTTAATCTCATTAAATTATCCCAAATCAAAATATTTTACTAAATCAAAATAATTACTCAATCCAAAAATATTAAATAAAAAGTGCAAGTGTAAAAGTGTATTCGAAAAAAAAATCGCTTAATAGTGGTCGTGTTGTCATCACTTATATTTTTTTCATATACATTCTCGCTCATTCTCAATAAGGGTTACCATCGTGCTTTTTTAGTAATCCGACACAATAAAGTGTTACCAAAGTGCTTTTTTATTGTATCGGGAAAAATTATAAACAAAATAATTTTTTAATGAAATAAATTTCATTTTTAATTTTTACAAAATTTTTTAACGCAATTAGTAATTTTTTTTTACTGATTTAAATAAATTTAAATAATTTCAATTCAATTATACCTTACTATTTATTTAACGTTTTTTGAAAAATTAAATCCCCTATATAAAGCGCAATAGCACATAAGTAACAATTTCCAAGCGAATACACTTTTAAACGTGCACATTTATAAAATTTGAAAAATTTTTGCAATTTTAAAATTATTATATATTATACATATCCCATCTCTATATCATAATATTTAAATTTTGTTTACAGCTCAATTCGAATATCTTTATTCTCAAATAATGCTCAATTTTAACTAGTTATCTAGTTCTGATAAATACAAGGATAAAGAGAATAAAAGAATACCGAATAATTTTTTTTAATTTGTGTGAAAACTCTTTTTCTTGAAATTTGTTTTGATTATTCTCATCGACTGCTAAGAAATTAACTAGATATAACTTATCTAGTGCTATAAATCAATAGCTCCATTAAATATAAAGAGAATATCGAAACACAAATAACTTTG
>NC_060954.1:24429835-24433225 GCF_022045245.1 Lucilia cuprina
GCGCGGGCTTTAGGATGTTAAGGAATGCACTGGAATGGGTCATTAGATGATGGAGATTGCATTTTGAATAATTCAATTTTTTCATGACATCATAAGGGTGGTCACCTTCGTTGAAGTGCTTGCACATGGACCGGACATCCGTCTACAAAAATTCTGCATTGAGAAATTCAAGGGCGCATGATAGACCGTCTCTAGTGTACCCAGTGGATAAAAAAGACCACCGTGAGATATGGCCGTCAAGGTAGCTGCTCACGTTAAATTTTTCGACATTCATACCTTTCTCACGAAGGTGAAGGGTATAAAAACCGAAATTTCCTTCAGTTAAAGTGCACAGTTCTGTGAAATATCTATAGAAAATTTATATAATTCGCTCAATTGTCTGATGAAATTATATAAAGGATTCTCTTCAGATTATGTGCTGATTTATCGGATATTATTCGTAAGTCATTTTATATTTTACTTCAGAAAATTTGATGACTATTCGCCTTTCTGTCTAAGGAATAATATAGGAATAAAAAACTCAATTTGCAGATTAGTCTCATAATTGTCGTAACACTGAAATTCCCTTTCGACAATGTGCAGACAAATCAGATGTTAATCGTTTAATACTTCACAAAATGTACAGAAAAGTCTAATAAAAAGTTTGCCGATTATTCTGTAAAATGTCTGAAGGAAATTTATATTATTCATTAAAAATTCGGATAAAGTATTAGAATTATTTCAGAAAATTTCTGACATTAGACATGGCTGAAAAAATTATTTACTGGGTAGTTTGTTTAGGTACTTCAGGTCTTTCTAATTTATACAGATCAGCCTTTATTTAATAATAATTTATAAGCTTCCATTATTCATGGCTTTTTAATGGTGCATAAATAAATAATAAAATCTTATAGATTATTTTTAAAATAAATAAAATTAAATAATACGACTTACATATCATATACGAAATAGCCAAAGCAATTTTTATTATTTTTTTAATATTTTGGTACTTTCCTACATAAAAAATCGAATCAATAAATGTTTCCATTACATTAATTATGAAATGAATGACACTTTATTGATATTTGTGCTAAATAAATTAATTAAAATTAATTAATTCACCAAAAGTGTTGTCTTTTATTTATCAATTCCTTCTTCATCAAATTCTTGACAATATTTAAAAAAAATTATTGAAAAATCTAAATGTGAACTGATTTTATTATAAAGATAATCAATAGCACCTACAAGCCTTCTAAAATATCTTGTCTCACCTAATTCCTAATCTACATAGTTAATTTCATATTCCTAGGTTCAATATTATAGAATATTAAAGAAATAACTTTTGAAAAACCAAAAAGATCACTTTTATGTGATCTCACCTAATTCCGACTCTATGTACTTAATTTCATGTTTATAGGTTCATTATTTTAGAAAATTTAAGAAGTACCTTTTGAAAAACGAAAAAGCACCAAAAAGGTAATTTTTATGGGTATTCACCTAATTTTGACTCTATATACTTAATTTCATGTTTCTAGTTTCATTATTTTAGAATTTTTAAAAAGTACCTTTTGAAAAACGAAAAAGCATCAAAAAGTTCCATTTTATGGATTCTCAACTAGACTCAAAATAATTAATGTCATATTTCTAGGTTCAATATTATAGAATATTCAAAAAGTATCTTTTGAAAAGCGGGATGGAAATAGAGATTTTGTTTCAGTATCAACAAATATTTCATAGAGTACTTTTTTGGATCTCTTTGGCTGCACCGATTTGCAAAAATTTTTTAAAACATGTTCGTAGTAATCAAATTTAAAGTTTTACTGAAAGAAAATTGAACACGCCCAATTTTTTTCGATTTATCTAAAATCTTGGAACGTTTGGACGGATTTGTCTTTTTTTAAACGTTCTCAATAGTTTACAAAAGTTGCTTACAGAAAGAAAAATTGTCCACGCCCACTGATACTCCCACTTATTCGCCTACTATTATTAAATCGTCGGGTTGTCATTGCGTGTTTGCGGCATTAACCTTGAAAATCCATGCTTCTCGCATGGTCAATTGTATGTCGCCTGTTCCCGTGTCGGAACACCATCAGCATTATTTATTTACGCGCCAGGTAACAAAACTAAAAATGTCGTGTATCATAAAGCATTGCAATGAAGGAAACTACGATAACACTGCAAAGCAAGAGAAAAAAGTATTTCTTTATTTTAATTGGTTCCTGAACATCGATCTTTCAATCAAAATGTAAATATAACACCATATATTGTACATATTTTCAAATCAAATGTAATTTAAACACACCTCAAACCTACATAAATAAAAATTATCATTTAAAAGTACGTTGTTTGTCTCTTTTTATTATTTTTTCATAATTCAAACAGCTTCTCACAAATTCAGTAAACTTATTTTTACAAATATTTGATCAATTAGAAAAGTAATAACATAAAAGTGGCTGGTGGAGGGTATTTAAGATTCGACAAAGCCGAATATAGCACTCTAACTTGTTTTGTTTAGGAGTAATACACTTTCAAAAACATAAGAATACTAGCTGATTGTACCCGGCGTTGCCCGGGTTTCCCAAATCCAAAAAAACAGATTAAATATGAATTGCAATATAAATTTTTATTAAAAAACTGTATTTTTAGTTATCATCTAGATTTTAAAACACTTCTATAAACCACGTTCACTGTTTTTCCGTTTGGAGTAAATATATACAAATTTCGACCACTGGAAACACGTGAGCATGCAACGTAAAATTGGCCATGTGAAAAACATGGTGTCTCTAAGTGTAACCACGCAAATTTTAATGTTTGGCCTTGAGACTAATTTACGGTAATTGCAAATGCCAATTTAACCGGGAATTGTAACCGTTTAAAGTCAAGTGGCAATTCTGTTGGTTTGATAGGTATACGTGGAATAAAAGCATTTTCTCGCTTTGCTGAGCCTGTTAATATAGTTGCCCCAATGAGATTAAGGCTAAGATGAGTTATTCTTAACTTCGTTCCATTACATAGCTTTGGTGGATTGAGATTTCTCATAAGAATTATTGGAGCAGCAACTTTGAGCTCCAATTTATGGGATGGAACTCCTGACATCTCGATTGAGTTGAGAAATTCGGGTAGATATGTTGTACATTGTCCTTCATCAACGACGGTATCAATGGATTTATAAATTTCTTTTCGCCAGAAATTATACACAAAATTTTATGATTAATGTGATCCACTATATTATTTATCGATGCTAACAATGCTTTTTCACATAACCAAGCATCATTACATAAGTTATCATTAATAGCTGGATAAATTTTAGAAATAAGTTCTTCTTCAGAAGATACCAAATTGCAAAACGTTGGCTTAAATAAAATTTCACCATTGACGTCATTAACAACTTCTCCATTTCCGATTTTGAGT
>NC_060954.1:24433325-24434405 GCF_022045245.1 Lucilia cuprina
TTTGGACAAAGAACTTAAATATTCAAAATATTTTTAAGAAAAAAGAGCGGACTTTAATCTGGGGGGATTGGATCCCCCATATGAATAAAATGGAAAAATTCATATACCTGAGAAATTATTAGAGCTAGAGTCTTTAAATTTTACTGGAAGAATTTTAATATTCATCTGAACATTTAGGGTATAATGAGCGAACTTTTAATGGGGACTTAAAATCTCCCATAAAAAAACAAAATGTTGTTTGTATAGGAACTAGATTCATCAATAAATTACTTTAATATTTGTCTGAACATTTTGGAGGAAAAAGAGCGGACTTTGATCTGGGGAGCTTGAAGCCTCCACATGAATTAAATAGAAAATATATTTTATCTAAGAAACAATTAGAGCTAGAATCTTCAACTTTTACATGAAGAACTTTGACTTTCATGTGAACATTTAGAAAATAATTGCCGTACTTTCTATAAGGAGCTTGGCACCACATATATAAATTAAATACGAAATTTCGTATATTTTGAAAACTGTAAGTTAATTCAAATTTGTCATAGATATTTAGAAATTGGCAAACTTGCAATAATTGTCTTGGCGTCTCTCATATGACAGATAGATATTACAAAAATAAATTTCAGTTCGTATAAAAGTGTAATTAAATATAAGAAAGTCTGATAGATGTCGGATAAATGTCTGATGAAATGTCCGAAATTTCTTACAAAAGTCTGATCAAGTATAAGAAAATTCCGTCCAACGACTGATGAAAATTATTTTCATATACATAATTAATGTATATAATTAATTGTGATTTAATTTTATTAATTTTAATAATAATTTATAATTTTAAATTATTCATGACTTCTTTTGCATAAATAAATAATAGAAATTTATAGATTATTTTTTAAATAATAAAATTAAACAGTAATACTTGCTTATGAGAAAATTCTTCCAGTAAAATTTAAAGACTCTAGCTCTAATAATTTCTCCGGTATATGAATTTTTCCATTTTATTCATATGGGGGATCCAATCCCCCCAGATTAAAGTCCGCTCTTTTTTCTTAAAAATATTTTGAATATTTAAGTTCTTTGTCCAAA
>NC_060954.1:24434505-24435827 GCF_022045245.1 Lucilia cuprina
GTATATGAATTTTTCCATTTTATTCATATGGGGGATCCAATCCCCCCAGATTAAAGTCCGCTCTTTTTTCTTAAAAATATTTTGAATATTTAAGTTCTTTGTCCAAAATTTTAAGAATTTAGTTATATTACTATAGTGGCTCCGACAAAATTTCAGGACTCTAACTGTTATATTATCTCAAATATATGGATTTAATATATTCTTAATAGGGTCGTGGCTCATCGCCCACTTGAAATTTCAAAATAAAAATTAGCCTATTACCTATTCCAGGACATACGCTGTGAAAATTCCAAGAAAATCGGTTCAGCCATTTAGTAGTCTATAAGTTTCAAAAATTCAAACAAACACACATTCATTTTTATATATAGATAACTAGCTAATACCCGGTGTGCTTCGCTATCCCAATCGAAATTAAATAAATAATAATCAAAAAAATATTTATTTAGTTACTAAATTAAAAAAAAATTTCTTTAAGGTTTATTATAATTTCTCTTGATGACAATATATTTAATTTAAATTCTAAAACAATACATTAATAATCAATTTATTTCCTACTTCCTAAAATTTAATATATACTTTTATTCTTAAAAAATAATTCAGTACAAATAAACAACTCACTTTAAGATTTTGAAAATTCTAACTACAATAGTTTTTCCAGATTAACAATATGTTACATATGAGAGACGCCAAGCAAATTATTGCAAGTTCGCCAATTTTTTCTATAATTTTCATATTTCCTAAATGTTCACATAAATGCCAAATGTATTCATATAAAACTTGAAGATTCTAGCCCTAATAGTTTCTTAGATTAACAATATTTTGTATTTTATTTATATAGGAGATGTCAAGTCCCGAATTTTTCTTTTTTATTTGCATTGGGACTCAAAGCACCCCGGATGAAAGTCCGCTCTCTTTTATTAAAAATGTTCAGATGAATACTAAAGTTTTTCGTGCAAAATTTTAAAAAATTTAGTATTATTAATTTCCCAGATAAACGAATTTTTGTATATAATTAATATGGGAGGTACCGCTTCCCTCATGGATAATCCGCCAATTTAATACCCAAAATATTTACATAGATGTTAAAGTTATTCAAACAAAATTTTAAGATTCTAACTGTAATAGAGACCAAGATAAACGAATTTTTGTATTTAATTTATATGGGATGTGCCACGCTCCTTACGCTAGTCCGCCAATTTTTATACCCACCATCGAAAAAGATGGGGGGTATATTGTTTTTGTCATTTCGTTTGTAACACATTGAAATATTCGTCTAAGACCCATAAAAGTATATATATTCTGGGTCCTTATTAGATTCTAAG
>NC_060954.1:24435927-24439189 GCF_022045245.1 Lucilia cuprina
TCGATCGGTATACTTTAAGGTGGGTATTGGACCAATATTTTTGTATGTTACAAACATCAGCACAAACGTATAATACCCTCCCCACTATAGTGGTGTATGGTATAAAAAGAAATAATACATAAATTCATAAGTATTGAAGAAAAATTAAATAAAAGAATATAGAAATATTTATCAAAAACAAAATAATATAAAGATACTAAATCTTACAAAATTATACCTTAAATAAAAAAATTAAATATTCTCTGAATTAGATGCCGATCTTTCATGTGTCGTATTAGGAGTATTTGCTTGCCTGTTTCCATCATCTGCCGCGTTTGGCTGGATTTGCAAAGAGTTCATAAATTCCACATAGTCCATTTGTACTTCTTTGTTATTTTTAAATACTAGTTTTACAGTGAATGGGTCGAAGTTCTTGACCTGATAACTCTCAATTTCTCCTGTTTTTCTTTTTGCGACACAAATAGTGCAGTTTTTCAACAATTGGGATGTGTAATGGTTATTAAGAAAGACACGACTTTCAATATCAGTTGCTATCACTTGATTTAGTTTAGGGGTGTAGCTAGTTCGATAATTCTTCATAATTTCATCTCTCTTAAGAACACTACTTAATTTTATTAAAACTGCAGTCTTTTTCCTGATGTATACACAGAAGTTTATGTCTGACTCTGAGAGGGTCACTCACACACACATTAAAAACAGAAGAACTATACCAAAAATATATCTTGGAATGTTTAAAAACATATCCTTATAACAAAAATTATTATTTTTAGATACCTCAAGGAATCTATTAAATCCCAATATTAAATTTTAGTTTTATCTCTTAAAAAAATAGAAAAAAAGGCAAATATGGTCAAAAATCGTAATTTTAATGATATTATATAAAAAGATGGTACAAATACCCCAAAATTGTGGACCAAATGGGCCAAAAATATATTCTTTCGGTTAATAATAACCCCTTAAAACAATTTTAAGCAAAAATACCATTCGATTCTAATTTTTGTGTTTCGTAAAATATGGTCAAATATGAAATACAGAAAAAATTCGAATACTTTTGTGAAGTAATTTTATGGACTTTTTTTAAATAAAGCTAAATTAATTTAAGTAAATGTGAATTTTTTAAATATTAAAAAGCGTGATATCAAAGCTAAGGACTGTCTAGACAAGTTAACAAATTAATTTAGTAATTTTGCATACATAATATGTTATTAAATTTGGTTTCTTTTCACATTATACTTAAATTCGAATACTTATGAGAGACACTGTATGTACAGTGTCTCCCATAAATATTCGAATTTAGTATTTTTTTATGAATTACTGTGTTATTTTATGATGCTACGTTAAGAATAATAATAATATTTAAATTTTTTGAATTAAATTTTATTAATTTTTACGAAATACCAAAAAAGTAATAAAAATTCATTCATAGTTTCCAAGAAAGTGGCAAAAAACCCAAAAAGGGTTATTACAGGTACTACGCAAAAATATTCGAATTTTTTCAAAGAACTGTTTTGGAATCCTTGAACACGTGTTTTATTGCCCATTAAAAACCCATTACACTGGTAATGGTTATATGGAATATTTAACATTAAAATTTTCAGAAATTTGCGTCATTAAGTCATTAATCCTTACTGTATAAGCACTTAAAATGGTCAAAGGAAAAGAGTTGAACAATCCAGAGAAAAAAATAATTTTATATCTTCATAACCAAGGCCGACCAATTAAATACACATCAGAAATGTTTGATCGATCCCCGTCAACAATATGTTCAGCCATTACACGCATGGAACAAAATTTACCACGACCAGGTCGTCCAGGATGAAAGAGAAATTCTGAGGAAAAACCGCAGGAACCCACATCTGTCAGCTCCAAAAATTAACAATGAACTCAGGACATCCCTGCGAATAAATGTTAGCGACGAAACAGTCCGCAGAGTACTAAGGAGCAATAATTTACATGGTCATGTTGCAAGGAGGAAAACGCTCATATCAAAGGTATACGCTGTTAGGCGTTTTGACTTCGCCAATAGGTTCATAAGTAAGGATATTGGATTCTGGAAGAACGTTATATTCAGCGATGAGAGCAAATTTAATATTTTTGGCTCAGACGGCCGCCGAATGGTATGGAGAAAGCCTGGAGAAGCCTTGAAATTGTCTAACTTAAAACCAACTGTAAAGCACGGAGGTGGCTCTGTTATGGTTTGGGGTTGTATGTCCGCCCACGGTGTTGGAATACTAAAATTTATTGACGGAATTATGGACAAAAAGGTGTATTTGTAAGTTTTAAAGGAAAATTTGCATGCCAGTGCCGCCAAAATGGGGCTACAACCCAATCAATTTCTTTTTCAACAGGACAACGATCCAAAACATACAGCCTGGGACGTGAAAATGTGGATCATTTACAACACTAAGTATCTACCTACGCCAGCCCAAAGTCTAGATTTGAACCCCATTGAAAATCTGTGGTCATATTTAGAAGAACAACTTAGAAGTCGCTCCATATCCTCCAAAACTACCCTACGAGTTGCTTTACAGGAAGAATGGGACTAAATAACGCCAGAATTATGCCATAAATTGGTAGAATTGGTTCCACGACGCTTGGAATCTGTTATTAAAAACAAAGGCTACCATACAAAATATTAATTTAGTTCTAATATTTATTTTTATTTCATAATGACAGTTTAAATATGATATGTACACAAAATTCGAATACTTCTGTGAGGTAATTTTACGTACTTTTTTTAAAAAAAGGCTTATTTAATTTAAGTAAATTAATTTTTTTTTAAGTTTTAAAAATGTGATAGTAAATTTAATTTAATTTATTTATTTTTCTCTCTAAATCTATTATAAAATTATGTTTCTTTTTATAATATATTAAATTCGAATATTTATGTGAGACACTGTATGTACATTCAATAATTCCATTGAAAAATTTTCTAATTAAAATTTGGTATGCATACATTTTTTCCATAATATACATAAAACAAACAACGTTTTCAATTATTTTCTTAATAAAATTTTTTATATCTTGCATACATTTTTCACATTTTATAAAGTCATTTCCTAAAGTAAGTAATATTTAAGTTTGATAGTAAAAATATTGTAACCTCATAGTCGCGACTTTAGTTTTGTTTCGTGTTTTCGCCGGCGCATACATATATGTATATGCTCTGCTTGCGTACATTTCATGTTCGTATATTACTGCTTGCATGTGTTCAATATTGTTGACTTCAAATAATTTGTGTAGAAAAATATTTTAATATTAT
>NC_060954.1:24439289-24484230 GCF_022045245.1 Lucilia cuprina
CAACATAAAAGTTTCTTTACAAAAAATAAAAATTTTATAATAGTAAAAATTGTAAAAATATACTCATGGTGTAGGGTATCATATGGTCGGCCATGCCCGACTATACTTCCTACTTGTTTTGATTTTCTTTACTGTATTTCATCTACTTTATTTTGATTCACAATCTAGTGCATTTTTTTGCAGCTCTGGTTACTCTTTTTTTACTTTTTTGAGAAAAAAAGAATAAAGAAACATAGGAGTACTGGAGTTTTGATTTTTTTCTTTCTTTTTTTGTTTGCTTTGCAAATAAAAAGAAAATGGAAAGAAACAAGACATAACCTCTTGCACTATATTGTTATAATAGTCTTATTTTGCTTGTTATTTTTTTGTAATATATTAAAGAGAAATATTGATCTCTTTATATTGTGAATAATGAATAAAATTAGAGGTATTCACAGAGTAAAGTTTTTCTTTATATTATACTTATTCCTTTTTTATATATTTATACATTTTAGCATGACATTTTTACTCACCTTTTTTATATTCAAATTATGCATGGCTTTATTGGCAATAATATTGTAATGATTATTTATAATTTTTTTGCACATTTATTGAAAATGATCATTTATACTAATATTGTTTGATAACTTGGGACCCTTGGTAGATAGCAACACCTTAAAATCAACGGTTAATACCAATAATTTTAATATATGTCATTTCAACGCCCAGAGCCTAGTTCCACGTGATAGATCAACAAAATTTAATGAGATAAAAAACATTTTTGACAATAGTATGTATGATGTCATTGGGGTGTCAGAGACGTGGCTGACGCAATATGTGTCTAGTAGTAGAATTGATTTGCGTGGATATCGAGTTTTTAGGAATGACCGGGTTTGGTCAAGGGCTGGGGGAATCTGCCTATATATTTCAGAGAAAATTAAAGCAAAAGTTATATGTGAATAAATGGATGAAGGTAGAATTGAGAGTCTCTTCGTGGAGTTATCTTTGAACAGTGTTGATAAATTATTGGTTGGAATTATATACTTGCCACATGGTAATTTTAAGGACTGTGAGGATTTGATTATGGACCAGTCTAGTAGATATACGAATACAATTATAGTAGGAGATTTTAATACGGATATATTTACGAATTCTTTGTTGGTGAGAAATTTTTGTTTAAAGTCTGGCCTATCCGTGGTACATAATAGCATTCCAACACATTTTAGCCAAACTTACAGTAGCTCTTTCTACATAATCAATATGTGCCAATAAGAAAATCATCCTCCCATAAACGGGATAAGTGGATGGACTGCATTGATATAAAAACTGCAAGGATTAATAGAGACTTAGCGTGGCGGGCATACTATCAAAATAGATCTGAAACTAATCGTAAAATTTTCAACAAAAGTCGTAATAAACTTAAATCTGTAATTAGGCGCGTTTTAAGAAATGCTTGCACAAAGAATTTTGAAAGTTACTCACAATCACAAATGTGGAAAAGACTAAGGTCCAATAGCGTCATTGGAGATAATAGCTCGTCGAATGAAATTGATGTTGACCAGTTTAATAAAAAATCTATTCTTTTACCCATATCTAGTTCTACAATTTTTCACTCCTGGATTTACAATAATAATAATGGTTTCACGTTTCGTAATGTAAATGAATATGAGGTATATAACGCAATGATGAACATCAAAAGTGATGCCATTGGACCTGACGGCTTACCACTAAGATTCTTAAAATTAATATTTAGGGGAATTTCAAGACCATTAATTTTTATACTAAATAAAATCATCACTTCTTCCTATTTCCCAACATTTTGGAAAATAGGAAGAATTGTTCTAGTACCAAAAGTTAATGCGCCTCGTTCAATAGAGGAGTGATGATATTCTTAGATTTTACTAAGGCTTTTGACTCCTTGAGTCATAATATTTTATGTAACAAGTTGTTTGATCAATTCAAATTAGATACCTCAGCATGCAAATTATTTTTTTTTCATTTTTAAACAACAGATATCAATATGTTCAATTTAAGAATAGCATCTCAAATACTTTACGAACTTATAGAGGTGTGCCACAAGAGTCAATTTTAAGTCCATTACTTTTCATGACTTATGTAAATGATTTACATCGACAAATTCAATTTTGTAAATTTGATGCGTATGCCGATGATGTTCAGCTGTTAGCTGATGACAATGGTCTTGGAATCGTTTTCTTAGAGGACAATGTTAATTCGGACTTACAACGTGTAAACGAATGGTCGGAATTAAATTTTTTAAATTTAAACCCTTCCAAGACTCAGGCTATGTGGTTTTCAAATAAAAATGTCGCACCTTGCATATCTTTAGGTGGAGAAAGAGTAGAGTTCGTATCTTATTACAAGACTCTAGGTGTATATATTGACAATAACCTAAATTTTGATATGCAGATTAACCATATTACTTCGAGAGTGAACTTCGTTATTAGGCGTCTTTATAGCATAGCAATGTACTTGCCAGATCATGTGAGAAAACGAGTTGCCTGGGCCTTATGCCTTCCTATATTTCTGTATGGGTTAGAAATATATTCAGGCATGTCCCAGCAAAATATGTTGAAACTTAAACAAAGCTTCAATAGGGTAGTTAGATATATTTTTAGACTTGGATATAGGGATCAGAGACATATGACTTCATATATAGTCAAGATTTTGGGCTGTGATTTTGAAGACTACGTCAATATAAGAGTAATGTTAGAATTTTATAAAATTTTGAAATATGGAGTCCCATCATATCTTCTTCAAAGATTCAGTTTTG
The DNA here is from genome assembly GCF_022045245.1 of Lucilia cuprina. Lineage (NCBI taxonomy): Eukaryota > Metazoa > Arthropoda > Insecta > Diptera > Calliphoridae > Lucilia > Lucilia cuprina. The sequence continues at coordinate 24,442,060 of NC_060954.1, forward strand.
GTCACTCTACTCGGACTCATACGCAAAACTTCCCAAATTATTTTACACTTGTTATGAACAGATCGTTTGTAGTTCGGGTAACGAGGTTATGGAATCATGTAATACCATATGAAGAACGTAGATTCTCGAGGTCTGTTTCGAGCTTTAAACATTTTTTACATACTCAATTTTAAAAATATATACTTCGTTGCTTTTTCTGCCAAAACCAAGTTATCGTTATTTTATGTCGTTTTCAATAAATGTTCAAAGGAGGGTTTATTAAGTTGTAATTTTTACAATTTAATACTTTGTTTAAGACTTCAGTCTAAATGAATTTTAATCTATTTTATAAGATGTATATAATTTTAAATTATTTACAATTTATATATAATGGCCAAATGTATTTCTAGACTAACTAGGCCCATATGGGCTTGTAATCTACAATGAATTAATAAAATAAAAAAATAAATAAAAAATATGGCATTATTGTTGTACTTTCCAAAAATATGTTGTTATTTATATTAAAAGTCAGAGTTTTCTTTATTTTTTTAAAATTAGAACATTTTTAAAAATATTATACACTTAAAATACACTTTTTCACATTAAATACAACAAATTACTCAGAAATTTGTACAAAAGCAAGCGTTAAAATGAAAACAAATACGGCAACATAAACATTTTTGACAAGTAAGTCCACAAATAGCAAGTTTAAAAAAATAGTCAGCTGTTCAAATGAGTCTACTTTATAAATTTACTTTGAAAAAAACCATAACATCAGATTCTATGACATCAAATTCTGATTCGAATATGAAACCAATAACATTGGTTTCAATGACACCAAAGTTAATTTTTGGTCCGTTTCAAATCTGATTCCGAGAGCAATCACTTTCCATATCAGCCGTGAATATGTTTAAATATATCCTGTAAAAACAATTTTTTTTACATTCATATTTGAATATATTACATTCACATAATCCTCTAAGTATTTATATATATTTTTTTCTAATTATTATTACCTTTTACAATCAATACAAATACATACATTTTAATACTTTTAATACTGTTAAATTTTAGACCATAAGTCATTTCCTAAAGTAAATAATATTTAAGTTTGATAGTAAAAATATTGTAACCTCATAGTAGCGACTATCGTTTTGTTTCGTGTTTTCGTCGGCACATACAATTAATCAACTACCTACCTTTTTTAAGAGAATTTTGTTTTTTGTTCATAAATAAAATTCGAAACAAAACCTTTTTTAAGAGAATTTTGTTTTTTGTTCATAAATAAAATTCGAAAAAAACAGGTAAAAATAAATATAAGTTTTCCAATTAAAAATAAAGATTGTGTAAAATGGGAAAAATTAGAAAAAATATTAAAATACAAATTTTGGTGCATTTGTTGTTGCATTTTATTATTTTTCATCAGAATTTGCATGTCAGTAAAGTATTTTGCATATTAAGAGTTCCGGTTAATTTCATTGGGTTTTCCAAATTATTTTTTAAATATTTTTGGAATTTATTGTTTTATTGTTAAAAGGAAGAGTGGAAGAGTAATAGATGAAATGATCCAAAGAATTATTAGAAAAAAACGCACTGAGTGCTCTTCCAAAATCTTTAACTGCCAAAGGGATGCAACTTGTATCCAAGGAAAACTATTGGACTCCTGATTTATCTTTTTCAAAATCTATATACGAACTTGGAGGAACACTATGTTTAAATTTAGACCTCTAAACAGACCTTAGGTTGCTTAGAACCAATGTAAAGTGAACTGTCCTGTAGTACAGAAAAAATACCTAATTTAGATATTTTAAAGTAGAGGTGGTAATCATACCGTAACGTCAACAAAAGCAGTATTTTTCAACTAATACATAAACTTATATATATTTAGAACCTAAATCAAGAATAACTATCCAGATCCAAATACGCCTACTGTATCTTATTCATAAAATAAACAATTTAAAATATGAGGTTGAAAATCAAGATTTTTGCATTTAGTAGTTGTATAGTGGTATATGGTGATGTCCCTATACTTAGAGTGGCTAGGATGGTACTTAGTGTTAGATTTATTGAATAAGAATCAGTATTATACAATTCTAAATAAAACTTACAAAATGCTCCCCAAATAGATGGAGTTTCCGTAATGTAGTTTTTATTTATCAATACAAAATGACCAAAAACCAGGATTATTTTTGTTTTAATATATAGATTTATACCTCACAAAACATTTGTTCTAGCTCCAAATCCATTGATTATCTAATATGTCATGTATCCAATACAAAATTACTTATTATTTTCGAAATTTAATGAAAGAAACGATAGATTTCATGTTAAGTCAAATATTGATAAATTCTGATAGGTATATAGGATAATAAATCGGTTAAGAAATGTTCAAATTTAGTCGTTCCACTACTAAAATATTTTAGATATTTTAGTAGTGGAAATGTTATTCTAATATATAGGAGTAATAAAAATATAAAATATTATAAAATATATAAAAAAATGCAGCAATAAAAAAATGAACAAAAAACCTAAAAAAGCAAAATACTTTATTGACCCAAAAAATTAACAATACGTTCACATTTTATCAAAGATCTCGTTAATTAATATAACGATTTTACTTTTTATGGTATAAAATTAAAATATAAGATATTCTTTAAAAAATACAACAAACAAATTACTTTATTTTGCTAAAAATAATTGTTCACATAAAGTTTTTTCTCAAAATTTATAAAATTTTACATAGGCAAATTACTTAATTGATTTACTGTACATTAATAAACATGCATTAATAGTCAATAAGCCCGAAGATGAGAGCTTACTACGCAAGGGCAATTCTATGTTACGCTTGTATAAAGCCAATGTGACACAGTGGAACTAAGGCCCAGTTTCGTGGTTGTTTTGCGATTTTGAGCTTTTATACAACAGGGGGAGTACTGAAGTAAAAAAGTGAAATTTGACCTTGAAGTTAAGGGTAGTTTGTATAGGGGCTAGGGAATGACCGTCGATTACTGCAAAAATAGGAAGCGTCAGTTATAGTTCTATAAAACAAGGTTTTGCCGATTTCTGTTGACAGAATAGAACATTTAACGTAATTATGAGCCCTAAAAGGTCATATTCAGGGGGTACTGTTGTATGAGGACTAGGCGAAATAATGGACCGATGTCAACCATATACCTCCTATACAAAAGTAGATATTCCCAGAAAATGGGTTTTTTGTCGACATTATCACAAAATTTTACAACCTAAAATACTATGTCAATAGAATTCATTCAGAGAAAAAAAATTCTGAATCGGTCCATAATTGGTCATAGCTCCCATAAAAGGTCCCCTCCCAAAAATCACATAGACGCTCATAACTCATTATTAAATTTTCCCGAAAATCACTTAAACGCATATAACTTATTAGCAAATATTGATATTCATATATTTATCAAAAATATTGCTCTTATATACATAAATTACACTATAAAATAGTTTTACGATGGGTTCATATTTGGTCAAAGCTCTTATACTACTTCCCCTCCAGATAATCACTTAGATTCACAATATTCATTACCAAATAATGATATAGATGCAGAATTTTGAAATTTTGTCTTTATATACATATTTGGACATAGCTTCCATACAAAGTCCTTATACGAAAATCTCTTAAAAGCACATTACTCAGTAACAAATAAAGCTATTGACACAAAATTTGGCACAAATATTAGTTTTGTATACAAAACTTATATTTCAAGATTTTTTGACAATCTGTTCATAACATGAGTGCGTTGGTCCCATGCAAGGTTCCTTTCAGAAAATCACTTAAACGCACATTACTTATTACTTAATAACGGAATAAATACAAAATTTGACTGAAATGTAGCTTTTATGTACAGAAATTTAGCTTAAAAATTTCTTACGATCGGTCTAAAATTGGCCATAACTCCCATACTGGTGCAGCCCCTAAAAACGCTTTAACCGTATTTAACTTGTTGCATTATGAATTTGTGCTACAAAACTATAAAGAAAATGGCGTTTGTAATGTTCAATCCTGGAATTGTATGATTTAAATCTTAGAATTTTTTTATTTAAGACTTATTTCTTTAAATATTTCTACAAATATTTAAACAATTAGATAAGTACCTGGTGGAGGGTATTTAAGATTCGGCTCAGCCGAATATAGCACTCTAACTTGTTAATATTTTATTAATTATTATTAATTATTTAATAAACTGGGCTTTTTTTATGGATATGACTTCACCACACAGTTAATTTTGACGTGTATGATAATTTTTGATAAAAAATGGGAAAAGTGTTTCAGAAGGATATCGGAAACATCAAATTTTAAAAAGTAACGTTCAAATTTAGAAAAATTAAAAAAAACTTGGGACACCGGTATCCCATATACATTAAATATATTCTATACCATATGGCATTTATCATTAGTTAGTTCATAAATATTTATAAAATTTATAGACAGTCACCGATTTTCTGATGAAAGTCTATACGAATTAAGGTTCATATTGATACTTATAAAATTTTGTTTACGACTTAAATTCATGTATTTTTGACTATTTATTTAGTACGATATTAATGTTTATAAAACGAATATAAACACAATAAAAACTCACACGTATACAAAACAAAACTCATAAATAAACTTGCTAAACATGTTATGTTTGATTAATTCAAGCGCAATTCTAATTTTATCAATTCAGATTTGAGATTAATTAAAATCAATCAATTTAAACATAATAGAAACAAGCATATGTTGGATCATTTCGATCTCATTTTAAGATTAAATCAAGCACGTTTTGAAACCAATTTTACCCCAACAAGGCTTAAATCGCGCCAAAATTAACACTTTTGAGATTGGCTTATTCAAGATTGATTTAATATTTTTGCACCTCAATCAAGCCAAACATTATCGATATTGAAACCGTTATGGATAAATTCAAGTTCAGATGACTTGATTCTTTTTTTGACTGTGAAAAACTATTTTTTTTAGCAAAACTATTTGCAGAAAAACAATATATTTGAAAATCTGTTTTCAGAAGCGCTAATATGGATTATAATAAGGAAAGAAAATTATTTGTGAAACCTTCTACTGGCGTTAAAGAATTCTTTTACAATAATTTATATGACCTAAATATCTTACTTGTCTTCTCATTGTTGTTGATGTGTAATGGATACTGATTATATATTTCAAATGTTAATTTATTATATGGACTACTTCCATCTAATCGTTTGTGTAGATTTTGGATTTTTAGACTTTCATATAATGAACTATTATCAATTGCTCCAGCTTGTAGTTGGGCATCGTAACTACTGTAATCTCCTTCAATATTTGTAATGCCGGGGAATGTTGTATTATTGTTATTATCGCCATTTCCGTTAGACTTTTCGCAATAATAAATTTTTAAATGCTTTTCCTTATCGATCTGCTTTTCAATATCTTTGCAATTTTTATCAACTCCATCCTTCCCACCAGCATCTCCAAACACATATTTTTGATTTTCATTATAACCGTTCATTGAGGTATATGCAATATGTTCTTCTTGTTGTTTGTTAGTTTTACGATGATGTAACTGATCGTTAACGATAAAATCTGTTGAATTTTTCGGTATCATCATACTGTTGTATTTTAAAATTGGTTGTTAAATTTCTCTATTGGGCTGAAAATTACCACTTTGTTTTATTTAATTATTTAATTGCATTGTATCATAATTTGTACGAAAATTTATTTTCATTGATGATCATGTTGTTTTTGACAATTGCTACCAGTAGAAAGTCAAATGTTTATTTGATATAATCATAAATAGACTATTAATCGAGGGTTTACTGTTTTTCAAATTTTCGGAATCTGAAAAGGGATAAAGGCGTTGTTTAAGATTATTCATAATGAAGGGTCAAAATAAATGTTGATCAAATTTTTTTCTAATAGTGAAAAAGTGCTTTCATATTACGACAGTTATAGCCAGTTATAAGATATGGTGATTTAGAGTGGCCATCGGCAGAAATAATCTACCACATTTTGTACTTACATTAGTGTAAAAGCAAAATACAAGAAATATTTGTACTCTTACCTTACTGAATTAAAACTGACATTTAGAAATAATATTTGAATAGCCTTAATAATTTTTAATTATTTTATTTTAATTTAGAAATTCAAACAATTTCTAAATTTTAAAATGGGTTATAAAAAAATTTCTATATAAAAAAACTAGGTAAGTAAAAAACGACTGATTTGTTTGGTATATGTAGATAAATGCCAACTGTAATTATATATTTGTTATATTCTTTTAATTCATACTTTTTTACATTACGGATTAAATTCAACATTGACAGTAAATTTAATTTTAGTTTTATATCCCATTTAAACTACAGCGAAATCTAGTACATTAGATTTTAAATCTTGATCTAAATCTAGATAGTTTACAAAAAAAATTTTGGACATTACCAAGATTTTTTTTTAACAAATACAGTTGAATGAAACTAAAAGCAAAACAATTATTTTTACAAATTATATTAAACCCCAAAAAATAGAGGAAAATATAAAATATGTATTATTATTCTATTTATTACACAGAATTCAACATTTTTATATTAAATTGTATCTAACTTTCAAAACAAAAACTTACAGCGTTTTTTTTTTTTTTTTTAATTTTAAAATATTAAAAACCAAAAAAGTATTAACCAGAGTTTAAATATTAGTAAAAGCTTTTATATAGTGGGGAGGGTATTATACGTTTGTGCTGATGTTTGTAACATACAAAAATATTCCAATACCCACCTTAAAGTATATCGATCGATTCAGAATCATTTTTTGAGTGGATTAAGACATGTCCGTCTGTCCGGCTGGCTGGATGTCCATGTAAACCTTATGCGCAAGGTACTGGACGCAATTTTCAAGATAATTTGATAAAATTTGAACCAAGCATGTTTTTTGGCACTAGGAAGCCTATTGAAAATGGTTGAATTAGGTCCATTATTTCACCTAGCCCCCATACAACCGTACCTCCCGATTTGAACTTTTTATGCATAAATATTCTATTATCTCTCTAAAAATTGGCACAAATAAATTTTATATAAGTATAAATGATACTGCAGAAGTTTCTTTATAAAAAATAAAAATTTTAAAAATATACTCATGGTGTAGGGTATTATATGGTCGGCCATGCCCGGCTATACTTTCCTACTTGTTTTATTTTAACTTTGCAATAAATATGCATTTACCACATATTTAAAAATATGCATATTTAAAATATGGTTCTGCTCAAAATATTTTTAGTATTTTTGCTAAAAACATTTACCCATAAAAACTATTGCATATTACAGATTGCAGACAAATATAAAATATTTTAACATACAATATATTACGCAGCAACTCGAAAACACGAAACAAAACGATAGTCGCGACTATGAGGTTATAATATATTTACTATCCACCTTAAATATTATTTAATATAGGAAATGACTTATGGTCTAAAATTTAAAATTACATGTTGGACTTGAAAAATTACAAAATGTTAAAAATGTATGCAAGATATAACTAAATTTTAATTAGAAAACAATTGAAAACGTTTGTATCTATGTTTCTATAAATCTTTATTGTATATTGTGGGAAAAATGTATGCAAGAAATAACCAAATTTTTATTAGAAAATTATTGAATTTTTTAATTGAATTATTGAATGTTTAATTTTTATGATTGTAAAAGGTAATATAATTAGAAACAAGTATGAATGTATAGTCGGGTATAGCCGACCATATGATACCCTACACCAGTCTGTATGTATGTTAAAAATGGGGATTATTTAAAAAAATAAAGCATTTGGTTTGTTTTTTTATCTTTATTTCGGAATATTTTTACTTTTTTTTGGCAAAAAAGAGATTTTTTAAGAGGGCTCAAAGGGGAGTAAGGCAAAATATGGCCCTGTCCTTAAAATGTTGGTATGGGGAGTTAAGTCTTCTTCAATATTATTTATGAAGAATTTAAAATTGTTATTACTGTTTGTAAGTGAATTCTGGCCTTTAAGTCATTTTCTGAAGGGGAGTTTGTATGGGGGATAGGGTCAAATGAAGCCCGATCATTAGAAAAAGCGGTAGTGTCATTTAAAGTTCTATAAAACTAAGTTTTGTCGACTTTTCTTAACATAATAGATCATTTATATTAATTATAAGCCAAATAATGGACCGATTTTAACAAAGTGGTGTAGGGTAAAAAATTATATACCGACTTAAAAAGTATTTATGAGAATGCAAAAACCAGTGATTAAAATTACTAATATATTAGTAACCAGAATGCATATTTTCTCTTATGCATACGTATGATTTATTTAAATATAAATATATTTTATGAATATAACTAGCATACCCTGGGTGCTTCGCTACTCAAAGTTAAATTAAATACATACAAAATTTTGTTTAATTTTATAGAAATTTAAAATTGATTAAACATTTTTTAATGTTTCAGTTTTATACGTTCAATATCACGTGATTAAATTCGCTTTCAGTAAGAAGCTTGTAATTTTAGTTTCATTCATTTATTTGAAAAAGTACTATAAAACATCTCTAATAGATTATCATTCAATCAAAAATTGTATGTTTCTGTGATCAATATTATATTCAATTCAAAATATTATATATTTTTAATAAATGAAAAAGTACAAAAAGTCAGTAGATTCTCATTCACTAAGGTCCCTACATTTTAAACTTTATTTTCAATATATATCGGAAAAACGAAAAAGTACAAAAATCTCTCTCAATAAATTCTCATTTAATAAGGACCGTGTGTTCCGGTTAACCCAGTGTACACTTAATAAGGTAGCCTCGTCCGCACAGCTGATCATCAGCTTTTACAATCTTATCCGTCAAAATTCCTGTTTGTTTACATAGAAAAAAAATCGCAAAAGGTGTAAAAATTTTAAAAAGTGAAGAAAATTATGGTTTTAAAGGAGTTTTCTAGGTCAATCGTGATTAAATGTCTTTGTTATCCTTCTCTCTTGATAAAAAAAAGAAAATCTTTAGCTCCGGCATACGTTCCAAATCAGTTTCAACTATTTTTAACACGACCAATCACTTTTCACAAAAAACACGTTTAATTCGGAAAATTGGTCTTACCAATAGATATAGTTATGATTTTCAGACATTCCACGTTTAATTAATATAATATATTAATATTAATAGTTAAAAATTTAAATAATTGCTAAAAACTCATATTTTTATTGTGTTTATTTGTTGCTTTTTCATTCTACACACACAGCTTTTTTTGACAGATGGGATTATTCTACAATAACAAATCGCCTGTTGTTTTTGTATTGTTGTATTTGTTGTAGCGACGAGGCTACCTTATTAAGTGTACACTGGGTTAACCATTATAAAGAATCTAATACAGCCAAGCGCAAAAAGAGAAACTGTTATTGTAGTGGTAAGAAAATACCAAAAAAAGATTTCCTAGTTACGCATGCTATGATCAAATTTTATAAAAAGTAAAATTGTAAATTTTACAGATAAAGCAAATTCAAATAAGAGAAAAATGTTTATTTCTAAACAAAGATTAAAGCTTTTAATGTAAAATGTTTAAAAAAAGTATTAAAAATATTGTTTTTATGTATTTTTAAAATTATGCATTCCTGAAAAGTTTTTGGAGTGTACAAGTTTTTTGCAAGTTATTCTCTTGTTTGAAAATATTGTTGTTGTTTTTACAAATTTTTGCAATTTTTACGCTCTTGCTATGAGTTTTATTTATGATCGGGTTGTGTACGTATGAATTGCCGAAAATCTTCGTAATTAGAACAATATGAACGCGCAACGCTGATCTAAAAGGTACCAAATTACCAAATAGTTCCCGCTTACAGAATATTATTCAGTCAAGACCATATATGTTAAAATTAATGTTTCTAGGTTGAATATTTTAGAAAATTAAAAAAGTACAATTTATGAGATAAAAAGTACTAAAAAGTTCTCTATTAAAGAATCTTATTCCATGAGTACGTGTATGTTTTAATCATGTGTTTTGAATTAATATTAAAGAACATACAAAGAGTATCATTTGAAGAAAGAAAAAGTACCAAAAGTGGAATAAAATTTAGTACTAATAAAGAATACAATTTTTTCCCTCTTCGCTTAGAAATATAGTTTTTCGAGAATTAAGTTTACAAAATATTCCGTATTAAAATCTATATATCACGATAAAACTCAAACGATTCAAATCTGCATTCATTTGTTCCAGAAAATAGTGCTTTCAAAAAGTACCAAACAATTTATTCGAATTTGGTCTTATATACCAATATATTATTTTCTGTGAGTAAATAAACTACTTTTTCAAATTTTAAAAAAATGGGCTCAATGAGTTTGAATAAAATTAAACTTCTTGTTTTCCCCCCTTTTTGGTACTTATTTCCCCAGTGAAATAGCAAAAATTTTATTACAATAAAAATTACAAAGTTAGTCCGTAATTTAATAGGAATAATTCAATAAACCGAAAAAGTTTTCTAAATGTGCTAAAAAAAGTACCATAAATACAGTTTTCTTCATTTTACACCCAAAAAGGACTGAATTTTAAAAAGTACAAAACAGGTAATTTATTTTATTTTATTTATTTTTTATTTATTCATTGAAGTAATACAAAGCCTATAAGGCCAATCTTACGTACTACTAAGCCATAACACCTAAGTATATAAACTTAACATAAAATACAAAGTGTTGTAAATAATAAAATTTAATTTAATTACAACTTACTAATTATTTTAAGAGTTCCCAAACCTAATGCAAATAATAGTAAGGACAAATATTAAAAGCAGTAGTATTTAAAGAAAAATAATAACGGTCCAAACTAATAGTAATACTGACCTATTTAGATTTACTTGCAATACTCTCTTTCATTATAAAAAGAAAAGCAGTGAAGTAAAGAAAAAAATTATTTATTGACTAAGACACCTAATTGCTCATGACTCTTTTATATATATAGATTAATTTAGGTTAAATATTCTACTTCAATCAACCTACTTAATGCAACAATAAAGTGTGTTTTTTCTGCCATCCCATCTATTGTTTTAATGTTGCACAAATTTGCATGTCTTTCTTTCTTCTTCATCCTTTACGAAATGCAGAAATTTAAAAAAATCGTGCTTTAAATGGCACGAAATTAATGGTAATTTTTGCAAATCAAATTTAAAATATATCAAATAGCTGGAAACTATAAAAACTATAACAAAAGATAATAATAAAACTATATTGAGAATACATACTAGAGTAAACAACAACAACCCATTACTATAGATACCATAGATAGATTCCATTAAAAAAAAATTGTACTTATGTTTGTTATAACTAAATTTAAAACATGATTTTCCGGTGGTAGATAAAAAAATCATGGTTTAATCATTATTACAGTTATGGTGCAGTTATATAGCAGATATTTGTATAAAATTAAGCAAATGATATTTGTAATTGAAATAAAAATCTAATTAAATCATAAAAACAAATGTTTGACATCATGTTTATATACCCATGTAAAAAAATAGAATTATTTGGTAATTCCGATTTGACTTTTACGACAAATTAGCTTAATTCCCAGGAAAAATTTATAAGTTCTACAACTAATACTAGAACACATGATTTAGGCCTGAACTCGTTCTAGTTTGGCCTTGAGGCCAATGATTTTTGTTCAAAATTGTCATCTTTATAACTGATTCTGAGGAAGCGTTCTGGAAGCGTCGACACTGGTTCTTTCGAACATTTCTGGAACTAGTTCTATAATCAATGATTTTTGTTTGAATTTGCAAACCAGGAAAGCTTTAGAGAACGTATAAACAAATATTTTTGTTTGAAATTATTAAGATTAGAAACTATTTTGAGAAAGTGTTGAGGAATTTTTACTATTGTACCAATCCCAGCAGTTCGACAAAGAGTCAATGCATACGAAAAAGACAGTAATTTCCACTAATAGTTAACCACCTGGATGATCGTAATTCGTATGTTTTGGGTCATTCGTTACGAATGTACCCTTTGTAATCGAGAATGAAGACAGTCGTCACTTTAGTGTCCTCTTTGTAAGCGGGAGCGGAGACAGTCGTCTCTTTACTATACTCAAGTAACCGAAAGATTATACTCTTAAAAGTAGTTTTTTTGTTATACTTTCGAAAGTAGTTATTTTACCCATCTTTTCAAGAAATGTTTACTACTTTCTACTAATATGCCACCATCTGGTTGACTCAAATTTATATCTTTCGGTTCAATCGTCACATTATTGTCCCATAGTATTCTAGAGAGTAGACACTTTAAATTATTTTAATTTTAGTTCCATTAATATTTTACCACCTGGCTGACTCCAATTCTTATTTTTTTGGTCTTTCGTCACAAATAAACTCTTCATAATCGAGAATGAAGACAGTCGTCACTTTAGTGTCCCATTTGTAAGCGAGAGCGGATGCAATCGTCTCTTTGTAGGGTGTAGAGTGACGATTGACTTCCTCGTGCCCATGTTAAAATGGTTGGTCACCTGGGTAGTTAGGTGGCTAGGGGCCACCGCAAGTGGTAGGTTAAGTGGTCAGTTCGGGACAAAACTTACATACATATACATATCTTACATAAAATTTAATATTTTAAAATATTTTTTGTAAGGATATACGTTACAAGCAGCTAACTTTCTCTTCTCTCGGTACCATTCAATTAGGGAGCTCTTTAATATCTTGTAGTTTAGTGGAATGCAAAAATATACATTTGAACACTATACATTTGAAATTTTAAATTTTTTGACATTTTTTCAATAGATTCCAAGAAGTTGAAGAGCTTATTCTCAGTTTTTTTTTTTTTTAATTTGGGTTCATAGTGGCACCAAATGCATTAAATGGTCAATTTTTTCTCAAAATTTTACAAAAATTAAATTCATTTAAATAATAGAAAGTTTTATAGGTATATTAGAAATCCCTGCTTCAATACAACATTTTTCTCAGCCAAATGTATAATACTCTTTAAACTTGTTAAACTAACCCACTTTTAAAACCAACCCCAATGAGATTTTCAATTTTGAATCATTTAATTTAAACACTCCTCTATTTGTACTGATATACTAGGTTGCATTCAAAAATAATGGTAACACGCTCAACTTTATATATACTAATTGGTTCTGAAACTTACTTTAAGGGCGAGTTTCTTGCTACTCAGTTAAATCAGGCTTAACTTGCAGTTTAATTAAACTCGAAGCAAATTTATCCTGCCTTTAACCGATAATTGCGTTTTTCAGTTATGGATCTAAGATCACTTAACTTTGTTAGTATTGCCAACTTTTCAGTCAAAAACATTAACAATGAATAGCTGCTTTTTGTAAACATTACTTTTGTGAAATGAAAAATTTCATAAAAAATATAAATAAACATTTAAAACAAATCCGAAAATTACTATTTACTAAAAATATTAACTTTTTATTCTTTCGAATTCATTATTTTATTGTTTTTGTTAACTGTCTCACTTATATCTTAAGTTTAATTGGCCAATAACACACATATGTATGCTATTTGCAAAATAACTACAAATTCTTGACTCAGTGGCAAATCTATTATCCTATAGTTACTACTCCATGAAAAAACTATCGGCTAGTGTGGAAATGCTACATAAATAAGCTATATGTTTATTTTGTAGTATATATCGAGACTATAAACTAGAGGAGTCAGTCAAATCCTCGGCCATTTCAAGAAATCTTTTCAATCACGATCTAACCCGAAAACCAAACAATCTAGTATTACGCTAGTCAGTTCAGCCCGTAGGAATACTGTTCTCTAATTTTTAGTGTTAGTTAACCAGAAATTATACTGTAAAGTGTGGCCTCAAATCAAATTTAGAGTTGCCTTAAGAAAATAACTTTATTTTATTTATACCTTACAACACTTTAGTGGGGCTTGTGCTGATGTTTAAAACGCACATTAATATTGGTCGTAAACCCACCTTAAAGTATACCAACCGGTTCAAATCGTCCGTCCACGTAAACCTTGTAATCAAACTACAATTTTGAAGATAATTTAATGAAATTTGGTATGTGATCTTATATTGTTCCATGGATATTGTTCCATGTTTAATAGACTGGTATCTCGACAAAAAGCTGCAAAATCAAGTTCCATACTAGCCTTGATGACCCTCATGAAGTTTATAATTATAGGGCCTCATTAGACCCTAGCCCCTATAAAAAGCCGCCTGACTTCAATGTCCACAATTTGTTTTAACAATAAATAATTTAAGTATATCTGATTTTTTTATTACCAAGAAGTTGTTTGAGAACTTGTATGAATTCTTTCGAACAATAGTAGTGTAAGTAAAATAAATTCTCTACAGAATATGATTTTCAGGACTTCCAAGGGTGCTGTTTGGATTAAAAAAATGTTGTGTACAAGAATATGTAGGAATATAGGAGTATAGGAATATTACTTCCTTATACACAACTTTAAATATGTTCCTCAATTTAATGTCATACAGAGATGTCAATATTTTATAATTTTTTTATTACCAAGAAGTTGTTTGAGAACTTGTATGAATTCTTTCGAATAATAAGGAGTGAGATCGAAAAATTCTTAACACACGTTTTTCATTACATTTTTCAACCAAAGTATTATTAGATTTTTTTTTTTTTTTGATCAAGTTACCTTTGAAAAACATGTCAGTTATTATGTGTAATGTCAATTATATTAATTTTTTTGTTAATCTGCTTAAAATGAGTGACCAGAAAAAAGTGCGTACTGAAATTATTAAATAATTTCAACTAAACCCAACTTGGTCTTACAAAAAGTTGGCCAAGCATACAAAGGTCTGCCGTCAAACTGTTTTTTGGACTTTCCATGTTACTAACAGTTTTATTGTTGCATGTGGGACAATTGGACCTGTAGTACCCAGTAGCACCGCAACCATAACAACTTAATTTGACTTCTTCTTGTTTTCCCTTTCTCTCCTGCTCAATTTGTTTGTAGCAAACATCTGCGGAATGATTTCTCTTCCTACAATATGTGCAATATGTTTTTTCTTTAGGCTCTATATTTTTGCGTATAGGTTCACTATTTTCAAGAAGAGTTAATTCTATTTCTCGAGCTATATTCATTAAATCTTGGAAAGGTTCAATAATATCTATGTTGATCTTTTCTCTGACTTGAACTTTGGGAGAATATCATATTTATTATTGTTTTTTCTGAAATTCTTACTTTAAGTTGGGCAAACAATCGTCTTTTTCTGCAGACAAAGCTATCGGTTGATGCATTTGGCTTTTGTTTGTCTTGAAAGAAGAGCAAAAGTGTCGGACACATTCTCAGCTTCTTTAAAAACAAGCACAGTGGCGATGAAATCTTCCACTTTTGTGGCACTACGACCCAAATTAAATCTAGCGCTGCAGGAGCTAAAGGTCGACTTATTATCCTGTCTAGGATTGAAGTTTCCCATAAGAATAGAAAACTGACGTTATGTTAGGCTAATAATTTGAGGATTAAGGAGTGAGATCGAAAAATTCTTAACACACGTTTTTCATTACATTTTTCAACCAAAGTATTATTTGATTTTTTTTTTTTTGATCAAGTTACCTTTGAAAAACATGTCAGTTATTATGTGTAATGTCAATTATGGACTAATGTTCGAGCAAAGTGACAGAAAGCACTATAAAAACGTTAATGGAAGGGTTTCCGAAAAGGGTTCAAAATTTCATCACTAGTGATTAAAACTATAAAAATATTTTTTTTGTAAATTGTAATAATAATTTGAATCAAATAAAAAAAAAACATAAAGCTGTAAGTTTAGTGTTTTTTTTTTATAAACATATATGTATGTTAAGAATTTTTCGATCTCACTCCTTAGTTTTACCGTTTGCTTTGGCTGTAGACGCAGTGGAAGTTGTGGCTCTAACAGGAGTACTAACATTTTGTTTTGTGGTTGAATTATTTGCGTTTTGGGAATTCATTGTAGTTCTAGGAATTTTCACTATACTTACTAACAGTATGGCAACACTATTATACACAAGTAGCAATATTCGAATGTCAAGCAAGAAACAAACAAAGCATGCGCAAACGTGATTATGTATATAAGAATTAACAGTTAACAATTTAGTTATTAACTGTGTATGAGGGCAGTTAATTACCAAAAACAAAGCAATATTTATGCAACAACAAACACGTATTATGTATAAATTTTTGTATATAAGCTTCTCAACGAGAACTATTGTAGGTTCTGGATTTTTAATTTAAATTTTTTTTCAAAAAAACTATTTGCGTTGTGTGCCAATGTAGCGGGGAGCTAAGGTTTTATTTATTATATTTAAATTACAGGTTGGTCCTAAAGAAACTCAAAGGTCAGCTTTGGTTTTCAACCACACAATCTCCGCAAGGGCCTTAAGTTCACAAGGGTTAAATTGTGTTTTAATAATTTATATTTTTAATGAAACGCCGATTTATTGCTTTGAGGTCTTCACCGCTCATTTTTTTTCATTTTTAAAATCATCTTTATTTACAGTTTTATTTACATATTTACAAAAGTTTTTCGAGATTTTATCTATTGATATTACAACGATTAATTTATATGGTGTTATGCATTTAATCAGAAAAATATATATGTATATAGTCATATTTTGTAAAGATAATATATTATATACATAAAATTTTCAATTTGGTAATTTATAGTTTACTTATGCTTTCAAGCCGAAATTCTACATTCTCTTATCAGTTGTTAAGAAGAATTTTCAATGGAATCTTGATATTTTTTTAATGATTCTTTTTATGAAGTCCCCAATTGATTCATAGCCAGTTTCGTAGTGAAGAAGCAGTGTAGAGTATCTCCAATGTTTGTTGTTAATAATCTTAAGGCATTTGTTTTGAATTATTTGAAGCTTTTTTTCGGTGGGTTTTAGCTGCCTTATACCAAATGGGACTCGCATATGTCAGGGAAGCTCTGATTAATGGTTTTAATGGATTTTTGACAAATTTCTCGAATGTGTTTACCAAAATTAAGCTTTTTATCGATATACATACCCAGATATTTAACATCATTTTGAATTGTGACATTCTCGTTTTGAAATCTTAGTTGACGGGGTGGTAGTCTCTTGGCTGAGTTATTGTAAGGAAATATAATCGCCTGAGTCTTAATTGGGTTAATTTTTATTTTCCATTTGTAAAAATATTTTCTGCAAGCTTCAAATCCTCTTACCATTTCCTTTAGTAGTGCCTTCGTGAGCTTGCTACATGTTATAAGGGCGGTGTCGTCTGCGTAGTAAGCAACATTTAAGTAAGGGGGTGGTGAAAAATCCGATGTATAAATAGAGAATAATTTTGGGGATAATATCGATTCTTGGGGTAAACCGGTTTTAATTATTTTAGGAGATGAAAGAGTATCATTAACAGCTACTGAATATATTCTATCCGTAAGGAAATCTGCAACAAGCATACATAAGTTGTTTGGAATATTAGCTTTGATTAATTTATATAAAAGCCCATTGTGCCAAACCGTATCAAAAGCTTTCTCCACATCCAAAATAATCATTCCTGTAGATTTTCTGTTTTGTTTATTGGTTTTAATTATGTTCACAATACGATTAATTTGATGAACAGCACTGTGTTGTTTCTTGAAACCGAATTGTTCCTTAGCTATAACAGTTGTGTTTTCAATAACATCGCAAATTCTACTTTGAATAATTTTTTCATAAATTTTTCCTATATTGCTTAATAAACTAATCGGCCTATAACTACTTGGATTATTGCGGGGTTGTTTGGGCTTTGGTATAGGAAGTATTTTGGCTTTTTTGAAATGTTTTGGAAAGTAGTTAATTTTAAAACAGCTATTAAATATAATCGTCAATAATTTTATGGCCTTTAAGGGGAGATTTTTTATTAAAACATTGGAGACATCGTTTAAACCTGGTGATTTGGATGCCTTAAGCGACGTAATTAAAAAATTAATTTCTTTTATTGAAATCGGTATTAAATTATCTGAATGGACATTTGTCGACTTAGATAATTTGCCTCTGGAGTTAACAGTCTTATCAAAAGAATGTTTATAGGTAGATGTTAGGTTATATGCGGATGAAAATGAGTCCGATAGTATTTGGGCTTTTTCATTATCAGTAATAATTTTTGAATTTCCTTGGAAGAGATATGGAATTTTCCTGTTCTGTTTCCCTCTCAAACATCGACTAATCTTCCAAAACGATTTGTCCCCTGGTTTTAATTTTGAAAGCATGTTTTTCCATTTTTCGTTACGGTAGATGTATATTTCCTTGTTGATCAAATTCGTCAGTAGTTTAACACATTGTTTATAAAAATTTACGTCTGAAGGTATTGAAGTTCGTTGGATTTTTCTGATGAAGGTTCGTCGGGAATTAATCAGATTAACAATTCCTGCAGGTAAGTTCGTTTTACCAATTATACTTAGTCTTGGAGAACAATCATTTCGAGCTTCTAATATAATATTAACTAATTTCTCAATTTCCATATCTATTGTGGTTTTTAAATTGTACGTGTCAGTATTAATATTGATTTTATTATTAATAATATTTCGAAAAGCTGCCCAGTCTGTAGATTTGTAATCGAAGAAAATTGTTTCTAAAATATTTGCAGTTGCATTTCCAATTGAACAAACAATAGGTCTATGGTCTGACGGTATGTCACAATCGAGTATATCAAGATTTATATTTAGAGAACTGTTGCTTAAAACAAGTTCGATAACTGAAGAATTTCGGTTGCATTGATATGGATAAAAGGTTGGACAATTAGAATAATATACAAAGAAATTATTTGATTGTTCAAGATTAAAAAGAACATTGCTCGCCGTGTTATTGTAAGCGCAATTCCACAAAGTGTGTTTAGCATTAAAATCACCCAATATAATAAATTCTTCAAGTGATGAGGTTAACTGGATAATATCACTTTCAAGATCTGTGGTCAACTAAAGCCAATCCACCCCCTCTCGTATCTTGTCTGTCATTACGGTATATTAAATAATTTTTTTTAAATGTTTTGTGATTCTCATTGAGATGAGTTTCATTTAAAGAGGCAATATAAATATTTTCTCTTTCAAGTAGATATTCAAATTGAAGTAAATGAGAATAAGTAGTAATGCCATTTGCATTCCAATGAAGAATTTTTATGCCATTGTGATTACCGAAATCATAAGCATATTTAACCATTGACATTATTACTTGGATTTGCTCTATTCTTGTAGTAAAATTTTGAAGATCTTTCAAAGCAGTTGTAAAAATATTAAATAGTTCATCTATATTAAAGAGATCATTGTTACTTCTCATACAATCAGCATATGATAATTTTTTGCGATAAACGTTGTTGTTGATGTTGTTATTTATGGGGAGATCATTATTTACATACTGTGGTGAGTTTTTTTTGGTGGATTTAAGAGAATTTTTGTTGGTAGCTTTAGCTCTAGTTTCCAAATAAAGAGAGCGGAATGGGCAATTAATATCATTTGCAGAGTGGTCTGTGCGTTCTTTACCATACTTTTTAGAATTAAAGCACGAAAATACTGCAGGATTTTTTCTTGGTTCCGTAGTGGGCAATCATTGGTGTGATGTTGATTTGCACATATCATACATGCTGGGAGACGATTGCAATGTTCACCGCCGTGACCATACATTAAGCAATTCCAACATTGTCGTGTTTTCTTGGTATGTATTTTTTCCAAGCTATAATAACGTTGCATATTGCAGTTACATTTCTAAGGGCTTTTGGATTAAATTTTTTCTTAAAAATTGTACCTTATAAACGGCATTATTGACCGAACTGAATTTGGTATTAATTTCGATGATTGACGAAGGGGTTAAATTATAACCTTCGATATGACACTAAGTATCGAACTGAGGTCTTCACCGCTCAAAAGCTAGAATCAGAGTGATTTTTATTTAAATGTTCTTTTTACATCTAACCAAGCATTAAAACAAAACGAATATAACATAAAACAGAATGAATGATTATTGTACATTACATGTGACTTTCAAACTGTAAACTTTATTTTATCACACAGAGTTGTATTTAATAAACAAAAATTATTGATTGTAAAAATTAAGTGTAAATTATTGTCCGTTAAATTCAAAATTATTAAAATAAATGAGAAAATAGTAGTTTTAAACATAAAGCAAACAAAATATAAGATTTAGTAAACAATAATGAAACATAATATAACATGTATGAATATTTCTGCTACAAGGTGAGAACCCATAAAACGGAACTTTTTGGTTATTTGTATTTGTATGCATTAATTTTTTAATAGCAGCTGTTTATTATCTGTAATATATTGTGTAGGATGTTTGATTACAGTTTGAATGATATTTCATGCTCTGGTGAACAGGTTTTTTTTTAACCAGAGACTGAAAATAACTCGGCCACATAACCAGCGTTACCGTTGGAAAATTATGCAAAGCCGTACAAAAAGGATATTTTGGCACTTAAAAGAGGCAATATATTTAAAATGATAGAAAATAAACCAAAGAGAAAAAATTTCTATTGAATTTTGTAATGTATATTAAAAATAAATAAAAATCAAGTAAGAAGTTATAGTCGGCCGAGGCCGACCATATAATACCCCACACCTCTTACAAAAAGTAAAATGTGATTTTGTTTTCATAATATTGCATTTAAGTTGAATTGTACCTTGCCTCAGATATAATTCAGCCATTTATTGTTTAATAAAATTGTGGATATTTAAGTAAAATTTTGATGGGGGCTTTTTATAGGGGTTGACCCTACCCCCTATAAAAAGCCCCTGAGGCCCTATAACATAATTATGAACTTAAAAGCCCCAATTGCCGGGTTCAGTTGTATGGGTGAAATAATGAACCGATGTTAACTATTTTCGATAGGCTTCGTCTGCGGTACCATAAAAATCATGTGCCAAATTTCATTGAATTATGTTCAAAATTGCGACCTGTAGTTTGATTACAAGGTCTTCAAGCCATATTCGGGGGTTCAGTAGTATGGGGCTAGGTGAAATAGTGTACCGATGTTAACCTTTTGAATAGGCTTCGTCCATGATACCATAGAATATCATGTGCCAAATTTCATTGAATTATCTCCAAAATTGCAAACCTATAGTTTGATTACAAGTTTTACAACCCCTTATGTCAGTTAGTTTTGTATGAAAAGTGCCGAAACAGTGTAAAAACAAGTAAGAATGTATAGTCGGGCATGACCATATGATACCCTACATTAGTGATTATATTGATTATTTTTAATAATAAAATATCGCGATCTAGCCATGTCCGATAGGGATCACACAGGATCAGCTAGACATTTGTAATTTCGCAAAAATGGTCTATATTGCTAAGGTTTGTTTGATATTGAAAATGGACAATATCGGTCCACTTTTTCGGATAGCAACCATACAATTAGACCTCCAAAAACTGCTTTTAAAGCACGAGTATATCGATGAAATTCGACAGAAACAAGTTTTAATTTCATAAATTTTAAAAAATTAATATTTTGTTATTTCAAAACAGCACAGTTCATAATTGACTTAAACCATATTCCAAATATCACCCTGATGTTTATAGGGGAACATTCTTTTTACGGTATATGGTAGACGTTTTGATGGTGGGTATATGAGATTCGGCACAGCCGAAAATAACACTCTCACTTGTTCCAATTCACAGTGTTGTTGCTTATTTATTAAAGCAGGAAAAAAATTTATGTATATTTGAAATTTTCAGAGGTTGTCTTGGATTTTTGCTCATATCTCCGTTATTGATTTTGCTGATTTTAAATAGCGATCTTATCGAAAGCATGTCTAGCTGAATTATTATCTATAAGGATGCAGAATATATATACTTTATAGGGTCGGAAAATTATATTATAGGAGTTACGAATGGAATGACAAACTTATATATACCCTTCTCACAAAGGTGAAGGGTATAACAAGTATGAAAATATAATCGGGCATAACCGACCATATGATACTCTACACCAGTCATTATGTTAAAAATGTGGACTATTAAAAAAATAAAGCATTTGGTTGTTTTAACTTTATTCCAGAATATAGGTAAATATAATAGGGGTAAATATGAGCCTATACTTATAAATGTTAGTAGAGGAAGTTACGTCTACTTTAAAGTTATTTATGTAGAATTTAAAAGTGTTTTTAGTGTTCGCACTAATGTGTCGTAAGGTATAAATATTACAT
Source organism: Lucilia cuprina (assembly GCF_022045245.1). Taxonomy (NCBI): domain Eukaryota; kingdom Metazoa; phylum Arthropoda; class Insecta; order Diptera; family Calliphoridae; genus Lucilia; species Lucilia cuprina. The sequence continues at coordinate 24,464,166 of NC_060954.1, forward strand.
TTTGTATAAGATATACAGAAATTTTATTGTTAAATAATAAGTTTTTCTTAATATTTTGAATGCCCGGTCATGTGAAGAATGAAATAATCAGCTGATTAAATAACACCACCTTATGTAAATACGCCTTTCAAGTAACTAAACAGTGACAAAAATATGATCTACTCCAACAGATATAATTAAACAGTTTTGTTTATTTCAAAAGCCGTAGCATTTTCCATTGCTTTCCCATTTCTCATTATTGAATTACTTTTTAACTTTTTCCTTTGTCCTTATTTCTATATTTTCAAAAAATTTCGGTTTGGGGGATAGAATTTTTCATTTTACACGTTTCAATTTTTATTTACATTTCAAATAAAATAATTTTTCCATAAACTAAAAATGAAATATTTTTATATATTTTTATACATATAGGTGGTAACATAGATCGGATAGAGGTACAGAATATTTTGGCTGAGGGAGATGAGGAAATTGAAGGCATCACAGAGGACGGTAACAATAGCATAGCTAAATCAACGTTTACTGCGGAAAACTTGGAAAATAATGAAAGCCAAACCAAAAGTATTGTAAATGAGCCAGACACAGAAAAGAGAAAAGAAGAAAATGCTACACCGACAAAGGTTTCAGCAAAGCCCCCAAAATCCTTAGCAGAATATGTGGAAACACAGACCATAGCTACAGCTCATATAAACCAGGGTCATCATCTTGTTAAGGATTTGGGAGATCAAATATTAAATGGTCAACCGTTAAACGTTCATAATCTTTTAGATGTGGCAGAAAGTATATGTGCGGGACCCATGGGTACTCTATGCGATATGGCCGCATTTTCAAAATTGGATTGCAGTCCCCTGGGCGATCTTACGGAACACCCGCACAACAATCCAGATTTTCTAGCCAAAAAATACTATCATCCTCTGTATGCGCACGGTGTTTGTAGATGGCCCGGATGTGAGTTACCACTCGATGATATGGCTAATTTTGTTAAGTAAGTGTATAAGACCTAGATTTGTGTTTTCGGTCTTGTTATTGTTCTAAATATATTTCATAATTGTTTTGAATATTTCATTATTCCGGGGGGTAAATTTGTATGGGGGCTATGTGAAATCGTTGACCGATTTTGAATATTTTTAATACCAAATATTTCTGATCAATAAAGAATATTTTAGGAAAATTTCAGCTCCCTATCTCTGTTGTCGTGCCAACAACAGACAGACGGACGGACATAGCCAGATCGTTTTAGAATCTTACGAGGTCCCAGAATATATATACTTTATGGGGCCTTTGAGCAATATTTCGTTACACACGGAATGTCAAAATCAATATAACCCCCATCTTTTTCAATGGTGGGTATAAAAATTAAGAATAGTTACATATGCAGATATACTATTATTAGTTAATGTATGTAATTACAAAACTTATTCTTATTAATGATATCTTACTCGTAATAAGTTGACAATGTTGCTTAGAAACTACATGTAGCAAGAGATTGAAGATGTACCGATGACTGTCATGGCTGCTGGGGTATGTTATTAAATGTTGATGTTGCTGGAGAGGATGTGAACCGACATAGTTCAGGATAATAAAAATGTGGATGGTTATCAGATAAATTGGAATGTTAGTGGCGTTGGGATTGCTGAAGTGAAGTTCACGTGTTGTTCACACAATATAGCTTAATTTTTTTTTATTTAAGTATTACAGCTCATTGTCATTTGGTTTAAGCATTTATCTTTTGTTTTTTTTTTCTTATTATTTTACAACAAACATTATTTAGGTTTACTTTATTTTATATAGGGTATTAATTTAATTAATTTTAATAATTTTTTCTTCTTACTTTTAATTTTTTGGTGAATTTTCCTTTTCTTTATTTAATTTTTTTTCTAAATTGTATTGTCTTTTTTTTCTTAACACATGAATAATTCTTTTTAGCATAATAATTTATATTTCCACATTAAATCTTTTAATCCCGGTTTAATTTATTTCTCGTCAAAAATCCAACTGCAACTGACTAACAAAACTTGTCCCTCTTTTTTTCTTTTTGATTTTTCTTTTCTTGCATCAATACTTTTTTTTCATTCATATATATTCATATATATATATATATATATAAAATCCTCATACGATATTTTACCGTGCATATGCAAAGTTTTTGACATTTAACATTTTGGGACAGAGTTGCAAATTAATTATGAACAGTATTGCATTCAAAATTTTTGTAAATTTGAAATTTAAAATTGATAAGTTTTACAATAGAAAAAAAGTAACAAAAATGGGTATGAATATAAACAATATGGATTTAGTTTCTAAAAACTTATTTATGTTTGTGTAGAATATATAAGTATGTATACTTTTAAATACTAGAATAGTTTGTATTTCTATTGAAGTTTTAAAAAATAAATCGGATAAAAGGAATTTTAAATACAAAATTTATAAGACCGACAATATTAAAAAATCATTTTTTTTGGGATAATATCCGATTTTCGGGGTGTATTACAGGGTGTATTAGACTACATGCTTTAAGATATTTGTTATTACATAGTGAGGTTTGAGAGGAACATCTATAAAAAGTCATATTAATATTTATTATTATTAGTGTTTCCATAGCTTTCTTTTAAATAAAACAACAAAAATGTCTATGACATTAAAGATGACAGTAATTCATTCGTTTTTCGTAGGTAGATCAAACTTAATTACAGTTTGTGTAATTCGCAGCATCATTTTGCACGATTATTTTATTGGATTTTGAAATATCGTTATATAGTTTTAAAACCTCAAAAAATAAATTAAATCTAATCTTGTTATTTTTTATTCGATAAATCCTTCATTCTAAATAGGGACACAAAACCGATAGCTTTGGTTTTTATTAAACCAACAAAAGTCAACAAATAAATGAAAGTAGCTAATTCCTGTGTATTTCCATTCGCTGAGTTCAAAAATCGTTATTAAAATTTTAGGTTAGCTCTAATTTTTCAACAACATGGAAATCGACACAAATGTATACTCCTAAAGAATATAATCATGATGACAGTTATTGCAGTATAAATGGATTGCCTTTTAAGGAAATTAAAAAACTGAGCCTTTTTTGTTTTATCCTTATGAAAATACTTGGGACTAAATTCACTTGAGTTTTTTCATAAAGTACTACCAAACAAAACAAAATTATAATTTATTTTATGCTGATTACAATAATTTTATTCCCATATAAAGAAAAATATTTAAGTTTAAATTTTAAAATTTCAATTTTAGACCATGACATAGCAATCTTTATTGCAAAAAAAATTTCTACTTACGACAGCAAAAACTATTTTTTTAATGCTAATCAATTTTATACACCTTAATAATCTATATATATAAAAATGAATGTGTGTTTGTTTGTTTGTATGTTTATATGTTTGTATGTTTGAACACTATAGACTACTTAACGGCTGAACCGATTTGCTTGAAATTTTCATAGCTTATTCCTGAATATCTGGAATAGGTAATAGGCTACTTTGTATTTTGAATTTTCAAGTGTTCGAGGAGCCACGCCCACATTAAGAAAATATAAAAATCGTATATTTGAGATAATATAACAGTTATAGTCCTCAAATTTTGTCGGAGACACTTTAGTATCAATATGATTATTCAGGATAAAAAATGGGCGTTAGGAGGCGTGGCACCTCCCTTATAAATTAAATTAAAAAAATTCGTTTATCTTGGAAACTATTAAAATTAGAATCTTAAAATTTTGCACGAATAACTCTAACATCCATGTTAATATTTTGGGTAATAAATTGGTGGACTACCTATGAGGGGAGCGGCACCTTCCATATAAATTAAATACAAAAATTCGTTTATCTTGGAAACTATTAGAGTTAGAATTTTAAATTTTTGCACAAATAACTTTAACATCCATATAAACATTTTATTATTATATTTTGGGTAATCAAAATCAAAAAGTATTTAATTTATATACTAGAAATGTATAAAAATATGAAATAGCCATATAAATTCTATGACATACCCGGGTATGTTGGGTATTAATGTACGTAATTTTGCTCGAGTATAGACAAGACGGTTAAACACTAAATTTCGTAAATCTAAAAAACTGGTACATAATTCAAGTTTTTCATAGATAGATAGAAATTGGCAACCTTGCATAAATTTGCTTCGCAATTTTAATATGTTCCACATTGTTAATCTGTAAAACTATTGTAGTAAGAATTTTCAAAATCTTCTAAGTTGAACCAATCAAGAATTACATATTATTATCCTGGATAGAGCAATCACACATTATAAATTTTGCGACGACAACAATTAACTCCGTCACAGATTCATTCATATAATTTTTTTTATAAACCAGACTTACCTCTCTTTCGAGAAACTATAAGCTTATATCAACTAATATCTGCATGTAAAAATGGTGAGTTGAAAAAACTGAAAAGTAGTTAAAAATAAACAAAAATCTTCAAAAATAAACTCTCTAAAACAAAACCACTCAAAAATAACATAACATTAAAAAAATAATGAAACATTTGAATAATAATATAGACTTTAATTCTATAAAAGAAAACGAAAATCTTGATATATAAATATATATTAAAGAAAATGTAATATATAATAATATATTATTTATAATATATATTTTTTTTTTTGAAAACAAATATTTATATATTAATTATTAATTTTGCTTCACTAACCACTTTGTTAATATGTTAATATTATTGAAATTGATTTTAATTCATAATAAATTTGTTTGAATTTTCAAATGACTTGTTAAATTAGTTAACAATTCATGAAAAGTTTGGCATGTACATAGGGTAGTATATATAGCAATGATACTGCAGGGTGCAGAACGAAGGTTACTATCTCTTCAATAAGTTTTAATTCAATTTAGTATATTTTTTGCGAAAAAAAAATATTTTTTATTCTTTGACATTTTATTTAATTAAAATTGAAAAAAGAAAAGTTGTACATTTTCGTATTGAAAATTAAAAATGTATTTTATATACTTTTTTCATTTTGCATTAGTGCAGAAAATATTACAAAAAGACGTGTTTATAATATGTATTATGATAAAATATCTTTTCCAAAAATAATTAACTAATATTTTCATTCACTAGCATATAAAATTCCATTAATAACACACACAAAAATAACGTCAAAAAATACATTTTTATTTAGAGTTTATTTATGTGCTTTTACTAATACATTTCACAGGGGATTTAGGTCCTTGACAATTAGTTTCGCCTATATACTACTATATGTTAGCGTCTTTAACCCTCTTGTGATCAATTAGAAGTATTTTTGAAAATTTTTATTTTTCAAAAATACTTCCAATAGCGATGTATTTTTAAAATAAATTCATTGTAAATATTTCCCAATATTATGGCCCAATTTCTGGTTCATATATTTTTCTCAACACTTTAAAAAAATTAGTTTTATTAGTAATTGAAATCTTTAAAAAAATGTATGTTATTTATGTTGTTGAATTAATAAAAGAACAAAAATGGTTGAAGTGTTGAAAAAATATAGATCTATTAAAAAAATATTTGTCATCAATTATCTTTAACATAACTTGCACTTTTAATTAAAAAATACAATTTTTAATTAAAAGTGCAAGTTATGTTAAATATAATTGATGACAAATATTTTTTTAATAAGTAGATCTATATTTTTTCAACACTTCAACCATTTTTGTTCTTTTATTAATTCAACAACATAAATAACATACATTTTTAACTAAACGGGAAAGATATATTAAATCAATTGATGGCAAATATTTCCTCATATATTGGTCTAATTTTAATTTTTTATATTTTTCTCAACACTTCAACCATTAAGTTTAAACGGTCACATCTATTTTTTTACATTTCCTGCAAATAATCGACAGTTTTAATGGAACCGCGTCATGAAATAAGACATATATAACTTACCAGATCTCTTTTTTACATTTTAATTCTGCTAGAAGTATTTTAATAAGGGGTTACTGCTTTCTAAAAAAATAAAATAATTAAAAATTAATTTATTTATTTATTTGAATTAATAAAACGTTACCTTTCATGAACATTTTTGTGTCAAGTGACCTGATCCAAGCCAAAATAATTTATGTGTGAAATAGAAGTATTAATTTGAATATAATGATTCCAGCTAACGTTTAAATACTTTAAGTAAAATTTTAATGTATTTTTTTGTTACGATAATGAAATACAAATAAAATTTTAGCTCAAAGTGATCATACGTCAAAAAACAGGACCTAAAAGCGCAAATAGTTTAAAAAATATTGAAAGTTAAGATTTAACTCAAATAAATCTAAATGGTTAAAAATGAAATGTTCATCAAATGAAAGCCGAAACGTACAACTTGAAAAAGCCTTTAAAAGCTTATAACTCCTAAACCAATTAAGAGAGAGACAAAATTTAAAATAAAAATATTTTTAATTAAACATATTAGCAGGGTACAGATAGCGATCGAATTGAATTCGCTCGCGAGCAAGTTTAATTCGAGCGATTTAAATAATTCATTTTCCGGCGATAAGAGTTGAAAATTTAAAGAGCGTAAAATAGAACTCGCTCGCGATTCGAGTCAAAACGAGTTAATCGCGAGTTTTATAATTTTGTAAATGGAATAAATTAAAATGGAATAAATTAAAACTCTCGATTTTGAATTTTAAAACGAGCGATATAAATAAAATAGCGATCGCGAGCGATATTTTTACCTACCCTGATTAAAATACTATTTTAGGAATAAGTTAACAACTCTAAACGGCTTCCATTTCCATTATTTTTAAACTAAGTCTTATATGCAGGGTAGGTAAAAATATCGCTATTTTATTTATATCGCTCGTTTTAAAATTCAAAATCCAGAGTTTTATTTTTGAACACGCGAGCACAATTTTAAATAGAGTTTTATGTGTTTTGTATTCGCTTCGTAAGCAATATTTACATGTTTTTGTTTTTTCAACTCGCTTACGAGCGAGTGGAAAACGAATTGAATTCGAGCCGAAAATCAGCAAAATGTGTGTGCAAGAAACAGGTTCTGTTGTGGTAGTAAAAAAGAACCAATAATATGGGAAATAATTATGCATGTGTAATTGTGTAGCCGTAGGTTTTATGACGGTCTGACAAAGCAAAAGAGGGAAAGTATAAGAAATCTGTTTTCTACCATTTTTTTTAAATGTGTATGTTTTTTATCTGTAGTTATGTATGTACATATGTATTTTGATGTACATGCAAGTGATCTTTAAAATTTTTTTTATTTATTATTTATTCTCTATATGCGAAAGAACATTTTCTTTCTTACAAATATATTGAAAACAACAAATAAATTTAAAATTTTGTTTTTGTTTTCAATATATTTATAAGAAAGAAAATGTTGTTTCGGTATTGTGAAATAGGCAGTCAGATTATCGGTTATGAATCAAATGGTTTGGAAAATTTTATTGTGAAGATAATAAAACACTTGTTGAATGATGTATGTATGTATGTATGTATGTATGTATGTATGTATGTATGTATGTATGTATGTGTATGTATGTATTTATTTATGTATGTATGTATGTATGTATGTATGTATGTATGTATGTATGTATGTATGTATGTATGTATGTACGAATTGTCTACTACTTTGCTGCAAATCATGCACGTACATATGTACATAATTTTAATGGGAAACTTATTTGGTTATGTCATATTTATATATAAATTGATTATGCCTTAAAAATTTTAATTTATTCCATTTACAAAACTATAAAACTCGCGATTAACTCGTTTTGACTCGAATCGCTAGCGAGTTCTATTTTACGCTCTTTAAATTTTCAACTCTTATCGCGAGTTTAAAAATTAAACTCGCGAGTCAAATAGATTTATTCGCCGGAATTAAACTCGCTCGCGAGCGAAGTGAATTCGATCGCTATCTGTACCCTGAATAAAATACAACAATAATGTAAAAACTCTTTAAACTGTCTTCCAGAAGTGACATAAACATACAAATTAGGATACAATATATTTTGTTGTTGTAAAATGTGTGTTCTCATCCAACTATCATTCAGAAGTCACTAAAGCGTATACTTCCAGATGAAAAAATCAACAGTCATTGTTTTTTGTTTAAGCAAAATGGATGCACTCTTCTAACTATCATCCGGAAGGAAGTAACATAAAAGTATATTTCTAGAAGACGAAAATTCGAAAACAATGTATTTTGTTTTTGTAAAATTTGCGTTCTCATCTGACCATAAGTGTTTCTGACGTGGCGTCTGGGGTGATGCGCAATAGTTTTTTCTTCTAAATGTTTGAAGGGTAGCGTTCAAACATATAAACATACAAAAAAACACACATTCATTTTTATATATATAGAAGAAGATATAGATAGAATAGAAGATAAAGGTTTATAAACAAATTCAAATCATATCATTTTTAAATAATGTAAATTTTTAACTAAACGTGCATGATTTAATAATATTATTTGATGGAAAATATATCGCAACATATTGATGTAATTTCGATATTTTTCTCAACACTTTTACCGCTTTGTTTTATTCGTAATTTAAGTCTGTATAAAAATTCGAACCAAGAATATATTCTTAAAATATATATTTTAATTAAAAAGTGTGTTTTAATAATGCGTATTTTTTATTAATCGGCAAGTTAATGCAAAATAAAATTATTGCAAATATTTTCCAACACATTGATTTAATTTTGATTTTTAACATTTTCTTCAATACATTAAAACATTTTGTTTTATTTCTTATTAAAATCTATATACAAATTCGAATCAAATAATTTCATAATGAATAAAATACATATATCACATATATTTTGTACATCAGCAATACTTTTATAATCAATTAATACTATTATAATCATCATCTATATATAATTAATAGACAAAACTATTTTTTGTGACCCCTTTTATTATTACAGTTTACATCCGATTTTGGCCAAAAGTTTATCATTTTAAAGGTATTTGTTCGCAGATATGCATAAGATATATATTAGTAAAATCGGTTAAGAATTTTAGGAGCTATAAGCATTTAAAGTTGTTACTAATACATAGAAACAAACAAAGCAAGAAGCAAAACAAACAAGTATGAATGTATAGTCGGGCGTAGCCGACCATATGATACCCTACACCAGACAGTATGTATGTTAAAAATGGGGACTATTTAAAAAAATAAAGCATTTGGTTTGTTTTTTTAAACTTTATTTCGAAATATTTTTACTTTTTTTGGCAAAAAAAAGAGATTTTTTTAAGAGGGCTCAAATGGGAGTATGGCAAAATATGGCCCTATCCTTAAAAATGTTGGTAAGGAGAGTTAAGTCTTCTTCAATATTATTTATGTAGAATTTAAAAGTGTTATTAGTGTTTGTAAGTGAATTTTGACCCTTAAGTCATTTTCTGAAGGGGAGTTTGTATGGGGGATAAGGTCAAATGAAGCCCGATCATTACAAAAATCGGTAATGTCATTTAAAGTTCTACAAAACTAAGTTTTGTCGACTTTTGTTGACATAATAGATCATTTAAATTAATTATAAGCCAAAAGGCCCTATTTGGGGGGTACGGTTGTATGGGGGCTTGTCGAAATAATGGACCGATTTTAACCATTTTCAATAGGCTTCGTCCTTGGGCCAAGAGATGCGTTTGTGCCAAATTATTATCATCATATTATTATCCAATTATCTTGAAAATTGTGGCCTGTACCTTGCGCACAAGGTTTACATGGACAGCAAACCAGACGGACGGACGGACATGGCTTAATCGACTCAGAAAATGATTCTAAGCCGATTGGTATACTTTATGGGTATAGGACGAATATTTTTGTATGTTACAAACATCAGCACAAACCCAATATACCCTCCCCACTAAAGTGGTGTAGGGTATAAAAACATAAAAAAACAGACTGTTGCATTTTTTGGCTTTCGAATGATGGTTAGGGCGAACACACATTTTACAATAACAAAATACAGTTTTCGAATTGTTATATTCTTTGTTTGTATGCTTATGTCACTTGGAAGATAGTTTGAAGAGTGTTGTAACGATCTACTATTGCTAGAGTCCGACCGAACTCAAAATTTTGTACGGTACCGAACACCGAACTTCGGTAAATTTAAAAGTTCGGCCAAATCCCAGAGAGTGATATTTTTGTGAAATGCATATATCTTGATACCTTTTTTTTGTTTTTAAACGATGATATAATTCTCCGTAAGAGCAAAATACATAATTGTGGTTAAAATTATGATTGTAGTCTAAACATATTATCGTTATTGTAACAATTTTAAAATATCATATTATGATTAAACACCGTCAAAATATTTCATCATGATATTTTTGTATTTATCATAGCATTGTTATACTTGATCATATTATGATCCAAGGTGATCATAAATAAATAAATTTTTTCGAATCAGTAAAATTACAGTTTCTAAAAAAAATTGTTCAATTCACAATCGATGTTGTAGCGTTGTACGTCAGAAGATGCTACAATAGTCATAACAATGTTCTTGGTATTTTCAATGCAAAAGCTCTATACAACTCTTACTACAATTTTTCATATGTTTTTCGAATGTCGTAAGAAAGTTCAGTGTTGTCTATTGTTTATTTCAGCATATAAAAAAATTCAATCGATTTTGGCATAAAAAACGATAAAGTGGTAACACAGAAATTACAAACAAACAGCTGTTTACCAAAACAGAAATAAAATTTTATTAAAAACAGTTTATATATTAGTTTAAAATGTGGAACAATGAAAATAATAGAAATTTATATTAAAAGAAGTTAATTTGGTTTTTTTTTGCTCGTTTAATTAGTTTAATATTATTTGATTTTTTAACTTTTGACATTGTTTGTTTTGATTGTTTTTTTTTCATTGTGAACATAAACTTATGACTTGCTACAAAAATCTGTTCACAACTTGACTGTGAATTGAACAAATATACTTACAATACTTAACACAAGCTTTTTAATCACTTTCTGGTTAACAGTTTTCAAATCAGCCGAATAATGTATCAGTACCCATGTATATCGGAAATTTATTGTACAGCCAGGATGTATGATAACTTCTGTAAACAAATTTTCAGCATTTTTTAAACTTGTTGATAATGTAAAACTATGATAAATAAACATTTTACAAAAAGTTCGGCGTTCGGTCAAAATTTCTCCGAACATGGGCCGAACCCGTACCCGAACGTTCGGTCGGTCACTAATTATTGGTTTATCTTAAAACAGTAAGTGCTACTTATTAAACCGACTTTGCTCATGGTAATTGGGAAGGCAGCTTACTTTCTAAAGACAAATAAGTTTAAGTTTAGGTAACAAAAGTACATACATTTCAATTGATAAAAAAATAAAATTATGTGCAAGTTTATTTAACATAAGAATTAGAAGAGTTAAGCATATTATTAAGTTAAAGAGTAATATCATGTATTTTTACAGTGTAAATTTTTATTTAAATTATAATTTGAAATATGTACAATATGCTTTAGAGTGTATATATTAGATAATTTTATAAAACATTTTTTTATTATTTCTTAATTCTTACATTATTTGCATGACTCTCCAATACAAATCCCTCGTTGATTTCAGGCCTGATATCTTGAGCTTGAGTTTTAAAATATATAAAATTATTCAATTACACACTTACAAAAATGATTTAGTATATATATTAAAAATGTATATAAGTAATACTCTTATTTGATAAATTCAAATTTAAATTCAAATTTATCAGATGCAAATTTTTTTTAAGTTTAGAACAATTTTAAAAATAATTTGTTCGAAATTTTAAAAAAATATTGATGTGGTAATATATTTTCAAATTTATTTCATATGGTAACAAAAGTATTTTGTCAAAATTTATTTAATTAGTTTTTGTTTATTTTTTTTAATATCTCGCAAAAACATTATAATTCATAGAAATTTAACGTTTTTATTTCGATTGGTATTTACACACTTCGAAAATATGTGTTTAATTTTACGTTACTTAATCCAACCAAATTTTACCACAAATGTTCACAAGGATGCCATAATTGTTCGTGCAATAGTTGAGGGTTCAAGCTCCAATACATTCGTAGTCCAAAAATTTTTATCTTAAATACTAATTTTTATACTAATATACAAGATTAAAAAACAAATAAATGTATGTTGTTCCTGTGAATAATGGATTTTGTATACAACATAAAAACAACTTGTTTTCTTGCAATTTAAAGAAATTTTGAAATGGCTATCACTACAAAAAACCTATTGTTGAAATTGATATTTCTTTCGTTACTAACAGAGCACTTTTATGTTAAAATAACATACAATTTTACACGAAAGGTTTAAAGAATACAAAAATTAAAAAATTTATGTTAAGAACGTTAACAGAATGAACATTTAAGTTATAGAATAAAGGTATAAGTGTTTTCATGATTTGTTAAATAAGCAACAACAACACTGTATATTGGAAAAAGATGTACACGTGTTTGTAGATGTATACGGTTTTATGCAGCTGTGTGTTTTGTTTTGTATGTTTGGATGCTGTTGGCGTCATTGAGTTGTGTATTTTGTTTTTCTGTTTTTCGTTATTTATGTTTAGATGTCAGTTGGTTTAAAAGCCTTGTGTATTTTGTTCTTTATTTCGATTAGCGTTGTTGCTGTTCATTTTGTTTAGCTTTTGGTGTAATAATTAAAATTTATAAAACTAAGATGTTTAAAATACACTATGGTGAAGGGTATATAAGATTCGGCACAGCCGAATATAGCACTCTTACTTGTTTTTATTCGAGTAGTCGAGCAAATTTAAAAATTATTTGATTAATCTAACGAATAACGAATAAAAGTTTTTATTCGAATAATTAAAAAAAATAAAATGAAACTTGAAAACATCTTTAAAACCTTAAGGTACGGATAAAAACGGGTTTGTGTACATTAATGTACTTATAATTAAGTAACTTAGTTCAATCTTAATCTATTTTAAATTTCTCAGTAGATTCTTTTATATTGATATAAGTATGTATACTATGTTTAGAAAAATATGTGTGCATTTCATAAGCTACTTATCATGCTTTTTTATTTTCTTCATTTATTATTATACCCACCATCAAAAAAGATGAGGGTGTATTGTATTTGCCATTCCGTTTGTAACACATCGAAATATTAGATTCTGAAACACAGTTTCAACAAATACTTTTTGTTTGGTATTGAAAAAGGGCAATATATGTTTACGATTTAACCTAGCACCCATATAAAAATTACTATAAATAACTGGCTTATAAAAGTGTGGATGAAAATGTAATTATGTAAAAATGTTAAAGGAACTAAAATGTTTTTGTAAAATATTATGAGGATCGGTCAATAATCGATTCTACCTCCCATATAAAGATTCCATCTGAAAATTACTTTAACGTACTAACTCGCTTTAAAAATAAAAGTATAGAAACTAAACTCTACATAAACAGGTCCTTTAGGCTTTTTTTGTACAAAACTACCATTTAATATAAAATTTATAAAAAAATATATTTTCTACATCAATATACTCTTGTTATGTCTAAAAAGGTATTATTTTTAATCACCTTTACAGACAAAGATTTTATATTAACGACTTTTTTTTTACGACTGATTTTTTTTAAGTGAAAAAGTACAATTTGGCCACTGATTGCCTCTAGGAGACCATATCTCAAATGTTTGCCATTGAACGATATTGACTTTCCCAGGAAAAACTTACATTGAAAAGTAATGGGTAAATAAGCTAAAAAAAGCCGCTTTTTACTAGTTCTTCATTAGCATTTTAAGTCATTTTTTAACACGGTAAATATTATTGGAGGCCAGTACTTCTACGCTCGCTTACAAATAGGGTGTTAAAAAGTACTTACCACGCTCGCTTACAAATAGGGACTTATAGAAGTAATTACAAATAGGGACTTCAAGAAGTCATTATAAATAGGTATTTTAATGAAAATGTACGAACTTGTACATGACTGTAATTTTTGCATTTTAAATTTTTTCAACGATATTCATGAAATACTTGCACGAAAGTCCACTATTTACTATTCTGTTTACATTAGTGTCCGACTGAACGTTCGGGTACGAGTAAAAGTTAGGAGTTCGGTAAAAAGTTAGGTTCGGCCAATGTATGGTGTTCAGCGAAATTTGACCGAACACTGAAGACCGAACTTTTTATAAAATGCTTGTTTTATCATAATTTTACATCATCAAAAAGATTTAAATATGCTGAAAATTTGTTTACAGAAGTTGTCATACATCTTGGCTGTACAATAAATTTCCGATATACATAGTAGGTACAAAACGCTTTTTTAAAAGTTCGTTTTTTTGGCTGATATTATTAAATCTTTAATCTCATTTATAATATCGAAATTTTCTAGATCCTTATTCTCAAACGATCTAGTCATGTCTGTCAGTCAGTCTCTTGAAAGAACGATAGGACCTAAACTATTGCAGTTTGATTGGTATTCAAAATGAACAAAATTACATTTGGACATGGCCTCCAAGTAAGGTTCGTTTAAGAAAATGACTAACGTTCATAACAGGCTTAAAAATACTAATATTTTTTATGAAGTTATACTTAAATTTTTTTATGAACCAAAATTTCATTTAAATCGACAAATTGAAATTTGCAAATTGTGTTATGTATTGTAAAAAATATTATCTAAATATTATATATATTTTTTTAAAAATTCGTAAAATAACATTTTTTCATTTCGATACATATTTAAAACGAAAATTTTATTCACATTGGATCATAATATGGTCATGTTATGATAAATAAAAAAATATCATTATCAAATATTTTGACGAATTTAATCATAATATGATATTTTAAAATTATAATTTTAACCATTTAAGAATTATAACATTGTCAATAAATCGTTTAAAACCCAAAAAAAAGTGTTAAGATATATGCATTTTACAAAAATGTTTTATTCTTAGAAATTTATCACTCTCTGGAATTCAGAATTAGTTGATAATTGACCCGATTGCTAATTAAAGATGAACCCGGATGTTCATCTTTCGGTTTTAAATGTTATAAATTTATTATTTCTTAATTATAAATGCGATTTTCACTTAAGAAAAAAGTTCGTGTTCACCGAACTTTGAAAACCGAACAAAGTTCGGGTACGGACGAATTTCAAATTTAACGAAGTTCGGTACCGAACGAAATTTTGAGTTCGGTCGGGCTCTACTTTACATAGTAACAAATAGCAAAATGAAAATATAACTGAAATATTTTAAGTAAAGGCTTCTAGATTGTTTAAAAAAACTGTCGGTAAAAGCAATTTATAATATTAAAGCTGAAACTTTTTTCAGTGAACAATCATGTTTAAATTCAAATTTTGATGGTTAGAAATAGCCTGATATTGAAAATAATGGTTAGTGTATTTTATTTTCTCCCGTCTGTATTTTGCTGAAAAAATTGGTAACCGTACCCATACCCGACAATATCACCCCATTTTAAGTTTAACTAAAAATGACTTATTTTTTTAATGAAGCACTAACGTTAAATTTTGTCTTAATTTTAATAGATAAAATAAAGGACCTATTTTTATTTTTTTCAAGAGGCTTCGATCTTGCCAATATGACAAATTTCATAAAATTATCTTAAAAATAGTTCTCTAGGTTTACATGGAAAGCCAACCAGACTGATGGACATCGAAAAAGAACTTGATTCTAAGTCGATTTAAGGTGGGTATTGGACAAATATTTTTATGAGACAAATGTCAGCCCAAACCACTAGAGGTATAATTAACAAGTAAGAAAGTATAGTCGACCGTGGCCGACCATATGATACCCTACACCAGTTATAAATATTAAATGTGATTTATTTTTTATAATAAAGTATTTCTCTTGAATATAACCTTGATTTCGATTTATTTAAGCAATTTATTGAAGAAAAACTAATTTTCTAAAATAGGCTTTATGTGGGGGATAGGAACAAATGTGGATCGATCCCGATGAAATGGACTGGATAGATTTGTATTTATATATATTTATCTGTGCTAAATTTCATTGCAATAACAATGTTAATACAGTAATTGCTGATATTCAAGTCACTTTCTGAAGGGGGTTTTGAACTTTCGGTGAACATGAACTTTTTTCTTCAATGAAAAACGCATTTATGATTAAAAAGTAATAAATTTATGATTAAAAGGTAATAAATTTATAACATTTAAAACCAAAATATGAACATCCGGAACATTGTTTGAAGAGGGTCTTTAATTAGCAATTGTGTCAATTATTAACTATGTCCGAATTCCACTGTAGTGGAATTCGGATTTATCGTTATTGTAACAATTATCGTTATTGTAACAATTTAAAAATATCATATTTTGATTAAATACCGCCAAAATATTTCATCATGATATTTTTTGTATTTATCATAATATTGTTATAAATGATCATATTATAATCCAAGGTGATCAAAATTTGTTTTAAATATGTATCGAAATCAAAATGAATTTTATCGAATTAGTAAAGTTATAGATTTCCAAAAAATAAACAAGTAAGAGTGTTATTTCTGCTATGCACAGTGGGGCAGAATGGAATTTTTTTGGAAATAAATCTGGCATTTCTAAACGGCTGATCCGATCGGGATAAAATTTGGCGTGAGCGTAGCCAAGGAGTATTCGAGTTTAAGTTTTGAAGATGAACCCCGCAGATGCCCCAGGGACGGAGCTGTGACGGCTCAAAGTAGGGTACCTACGACATGTAAAATTTTTAAACTCGTGCCATTTTTTTGTTTCTCACCCAAATACAAAGATTTTTATATTTTCTGAAAGCGCTCGACGAGATCTTGCTTGGACATACTACTTATCTCTTATAATATCCGAGTTATAGGCATTTAAAAATTTAGTGATACAAAATTTACCATACCTTGGTCCGCCTTTTTTTGAATACCGGGCGTAATTTTGGACCAAATGGACTCAATTTCAATTTTCAAAATTTCCAATAATATACAAAAAATTTCCGATCAATATCATTTACAGATCCAAAAATATACGTTTTTTAATTTAAAAATTCAAAAAAATTTAGATTTTTGCCGTTTTTTTTGCCCAAAATGTGTCTTAACTCTTTTATTTAATAACGCTTTGGCGTAAAAAAAACTTGTCCACCAACTTTGGGCGACATGTTCTAAAATCCCAAAGCTGCTTTCAGAAAACTGAAAGCAGTTTTGGAAACCTCAATATGTTTTCTATTTACTCCAAAAGTATTTTCCCAGCCCTGAAAGAACCTATGGGCAAAAATGTAAAAAATCCCATTTTTGGGATTTTCATTCCTATTTTTTGGGAATTGCGGGATGCCCTTTGATTTTTTAATTTTTTTTTGCATTTTCTTATTTGAAATGACAAATTTAACAAGCGTTGAAGATTTCATTGAGTTTTGTTCATAAATAAAGATTTTGTCATATATTACATATTTGTTTAATTTCTAAAACTATGATTTATATCAAAATTTTAATAGGGTCGCAGATAGCTACAACAATTTAGTCCATATTTATCCCTTAATATCTTTTTTTAGTTAGATATGGAAATTCTCGACCCTTTACAAAAATTTCAAGCCAATATCTCAATTACATTCAAAAATATGTTCATTTAAACCTGTATCCTTAAATTTCATATTTTTCATATTTTAGTATTAAATATGACAGAACATGTTTAAATCTTATATTTACCTATTTTCTATTTGTTTGCTTATCCTTATAATTGAAAGGTCCTATTATGCTTAAATTTTCAGAAATTTATAACTATTTTTTACCTATATTTTTTCGACAGATCATTTCGTTCTGTTTCGTTTATGATCATGTAGGTAAAAATATACAGGTAATGATAATTTCGATTCATTCACTAAAAAGAAATATCAATGACTGAATTACAGGTTATAGTAATATAGTCCTAAATGTTAATAGGTAGACAGTTCGTAATTTTTTACTTTGGAATACCTGTATCGGAAATGACAAGAATTGGTATATAAGTAAACTTCTCAGATTTTAAGTACCATATATAATAAATCTACAATAAAGATTACATTAAAGTACGAAGAGTTGTGTTCCGTTTTATGGAGTGTATCTTCAAAAGGGCCAGAAAGAATTGAAGACATTTCAAATTATATAAAAACTACATATAGTAGAAAAGTAGACAAAACAGGCATATCAAAATTGAAAATTTTAAAACTTTTTGATGTAAAAAGTAAGTCTGTGGATGGAAATCAAAAGAAATTTCGATTAAAATTTTGTAGTTGGATGGAAACTACTACGGAAATCTCAACTTACAACACATCAGCAGGAGCGCCTTGCAAGTCATACGAAGACTTATGTTCAAGGTCAAAAAAAGAGGGTCACACAAAAACTTTTTTCAATCTCAAATGAGGAAATTGCTGATACATTTAACGAAATGCTGAAAAAGGAAAACCAACCTATGGATGCCGTACATATTGCAACTATTCTTCCTAATGCATCACCAAAACGACTTAAGCGAATGTGTCACAATCTCAATTTTACTGAAGAGGAAGCAATAGCGCTTATGTTGGAACTGGGTCTCAGTCGAAATAAGTACCAAATATTAAGGAAAGCTCTGCATGAAAAAGGACACAATATATTACCATCATACAAGGCGATCCAGGAAAAAACAAACTATCCTACCATCACCTATTGCTGTTAATGATGTGGAAGCTTGTATTGATATATCATCTTTGCTCGAAAACACAGCATCAAGAATTGTGTCAGACTTTTCAGAAGACCAACTAAGGAAAATTCATAACTGTGATGTTGTCTTAATGTGTAAGTGGGGATGTGACGGTTTATCAGCACTTCCAGAATACAAACAAGCTTGTGGAAGTCGGACATTAGCAGACTACAAAAGTGTATTTATGTCATCATTAGTGCCATTACGAATTCGTTCATATTCCCTTAATCCATCATCGTCAAGCATCGGAAATTCATTTGAAGATATATGGATCAATACAACTCCGGGTTCAAAAAATTTTTGTAGACCCATTGGATTTGAATATATAAAGGAGTCAAAGAAAACAACAAATGATTTAGTGGAATATTTAAAAGATGAAATAAATGCACTGGAGCTCATTTGCATAAAAATAAAGGAATTCTCTATTAACGTATCATATCAGCTAACCTTAACAATGATTGATGGAAAGATCAGCAATGCCATAACAGAAACTTCTTCTTTCTGGAGATGCTCAATATGTAATGAGATAAAGTCGCAATTCTCAAATATAAACAAAAGCAGAAGTATTAATGAAGAAGTCCTGTCTTTCGGAATTTCACCACTTCATGCCAGAATACGATTTTTGGATTACTTTTTACACATAGCATACGACCTCAAATATAGAAGTGTGCCAGAGAATCTTACTAAATCAACAAAAAATAATGAAGAATTGAAAGAACTGGGAGTTGCGGAAAAAAGCAGAATCCAAGAAGAATTTAAAGTTCAGATGGGATTAAACATCGACAAACCACTTCCAAGTTGCGGTAGTACAAATGACGGTAATACGGCGAGGAGGTTTTTTCGTGATTTTGAAATTACTTCAAAAATAACTGGAATCGACAAGGAGTTGCTTCGAAGAGTTAACACTATTTTAATGGCACTGAATAGTAAACAAAAAATTAATGGAAATCGATTTGGGGAATATATATCTGAAATTTCTAAATTACTTGTATCTCTGTATCCATGATGGGAACTAACACCAACAGGTGTCATGGTAAAATAATAATTGAATCGAATATTCTTTCACTTGGAGAGTTAACAGAGTATCCCAGGAAGCGAGGAATCGAGATTTTAAGCATGTTCAACTTTTCAGCTCAAGAAAATGCTCCAGGCAATCACAGAATGAAGATATTTTTAATAGTTTACTTCTATCTTCTGATCCTGTTCTTTCAACTATGCGAAAAAGATGGATTTGTTATGAAACTCTATCATCTCAAAACGAGGAAGATTTAAAGGACTTATATTACCTTTTGGATATGTATACCAATATGACAGATTATTTTATAGAAAATAAGTAGTGTTAGGAATTAACTATATAAGTAGGTTGTTAGAATTAATTGTATTATGTTTAAGATAAACAGTTCAAATAAAAAAAGCTATTATAC